>NW_027476666.1:0-161253 GCF_051020955.1 Megalopta genalis | reverse complement strand
TTTTTTTCGCATGCAGTTGTAGCTAAATCATGTATATCACAAGTATTTGAAGCTAAACCATTTGCTTCGCATGGATTCCGAAGATCAGCCTTCTACTTCGCATTGATTTTAATCTAAATCATGTGTTTCGCATGGATTTGAAGCTAAACTCGTTTGTTTCGCATGCAGTTGAAGCTGAATCATGTATATCACAAGTAATTGAAGCTAAACCATTTGTTACGCATGGATTCGAAGATCAGCCTTCTACTTCGCATTGAATTGAAGCTAAATCATGTGTTTCGCATGGATTTGAAGCTAACTCGATTGTTTCGCATGGAGTTTGAAGCTAAATCATGGATATCACAAGTATTGAAGCTAAACCATTTGTCTACGCATGGATTCGGAAGATCAGCTTTCTACTTCGCATTGATTTTAATCTAAATCATGTGTTTTCGCATGGATTTGAAGCTAACTCGTTTGTTTCGGCATGCTGTTGAAGCTAGAGCATGTATATCACAAGTATTGAAGCTAAACCATTTGATTCCATGTTTTGAAGCTAAGCTTTCTACTTCGCATTGATTTGAAGATAAATCATGTGTTTCGCTTGGATTTGAAGATAACTCATTTGTTTCGCATGCTGTTGAAGCTAAATCATGTATATCACAAGTATTTGAAGCTAAACCAATTTGCTTCGCATGGATTCGAAGATCAGCCTTCTACTTCGCATTGATTTTAATCTAAATCATGTGTTTCGCATGATTTGAAGCTAACTCGTTTGTTTCGCATGCAGTTGAAGCTGAATCATGTATATCACAAGTATTTGAAGCTAAACCATTTGTTACGCATGGATTCGAAGATCAGCCTTCCTACTTCGCATTGATTTGAAGCTAAAATCATGTGTTTCCGCATGGATTTGAATCTAACTCGATTGTTTCGCATGGGAGTTGAAAGCTAAATCATGTATATCACAAGTATTTGAAGCTAAACAATTGTTACGCATGGATTCCGAAGATCAGCCTTCTACTTAGCATTGATTTGATGCTAAATCCATGTGTTTTCGCATGGATTTGAAGCTAACTCGTTTGTTTCGCATGCTGTTGAAGGTAAATCATGTATATCACAAGAATTTGAAGCTAACTATTTGTATCGGATGGGATCGAAGATAAGCCTCCTACTTCGCATTGATTTTTAATCTAAATCATGTGTTTCGCATGGATTTGAAGCTAACTCGTCTATTTCGCATGCTGTTGAAGCTAAATCATGTAATCACAAGTATTTGCAGCTAAACCATTTGTTACGCATGTATTCGAAGATCAGCCCTCTACTGCGCATTGATTTGAAGCTAAATCATGTGTTTCGCATGGATTTGAATCTAACTCGTTATTTCGCATGCTGTTGAAGCTAAATCATGTATATCACAAGTATAAGAAGCTAAACCATTTGTTTCGCATTTATTCGATGCTAAGCCTTCTACTTCGCATTGATTTGAGGCTAAATCATGTGTTTCGCTTGGTTTTGAAAACTAACTCGTTTTTTTCGCTTGCTGTTGAAGCTAAATCATGTATATCACAAGTATTTGAAGCTATATCATTACGTTTCGCATGGATTCCAAGACAACCCTTCTAATTCGCATTGATTTGAAAGCTAAATCATGTGTTTTCGCATGGATTTGAAGCTAACTCGTTTGTTGTCGCATGCTGTTGAAGCTAAATCATGTATATCACAAGTATTTGAAGCTAAACTATTTGTGTCGGATGGGATTCGAAGATAAGCCTCCTACTTCGCATTGATTTGAAGCTAATCATGTGTTTCGCATGGATTGAAGCTAACTCGTTTGTATCGCCATGCTGTTGAAGCTAAAATCATATATATCACAAGTATTTGAAGCTAAACATTTGTTTTCGCATTTATTCGAAGCTAAGCCTTCTACTCGCATTGATTTGAGGCTAATCATGTGTGTTCGCTTGGTTTTGAAGCTAACTCGTTTTTTTCGCATGAGTTGTAGCTAATCATGTATATCAACAAGTATTTGAAGCTAAACTATTTGTATCGGATGGGGATCGAAGATAAGCCTCCTACTTCGCATTGATTTTAATCTAAATCATGTGTTTCGCATGGATTTGAAGCTAACTCGTCTATTTCGCATGCTGTTGAAGCTAAATCATGTAAATCACAAGTATTTGCGCATGCTGTTGAAGCTAAATCATGTAATCACAAGTATTTGCAGCTAAACCATTTGTTACGCATGTATTCGAAGATCAGCCCTCTACTGCGCATTGATTTGAAGCTAAATCATGTGTTTCGCATGGATTTGAATCTAACTCGTTTATTTCGCATGCTGTTTGAAGCTAAATCATGTATATCACAAGTATAAGAAGCTAAACCATTTGTTTCGCATTTATTCGATGCTAAGCCTTCTACTTCGCATTGATTTGAGGCTAAATCATGTGTTTCGCTTGGTTTTGAAACTAACTCGTTTTTTTCGCATGCTGTTGAAGCTAAATCATGTATATCACAAGTATTTGAAGCTATATCATACGTTTCGCATGGATTCCAAGACAACCCTTCTAATTCGCATTGATTTGAAGCTAAATCATGTGTTTCGCATGGATTTGAAGCTAACTCGTTTGTTTCGCATGCTGTTGAAGCTAAATCATGTATATCACAAGTATTTGAAGCTAAACTATTTGTGTCGGATGGGATCGAAGATAAGCCTCCTACTTCGCATTGATTTGAAGCTAAATCATGTGTTTCGCATGGATTTGAAGCTAACTCGATTGTTTCGCATGGAGTTGAAGCTAAATCATGTATATCACAAGTATTTGAAGCTAAACCATTTGTTACGCATGGATTCGAAGATCAGCTTTCTACTTCGCATTGATTTTAATCTAAATCATGTGTTTCGCATGGATTTGAAGCTAACTCGTTTGTTTCGCATGCTGTTGAAGCTAGAGCATGTATATCACAAGTATTTGAAGCTAAACCATTTGATTCCCATGGTTTTGAAGCTAAGCTTTCTACTTCGCATTGATTTGAAGATAAATCATGTGTTTCGCTTGGATTTGAAGATAACTCATTTGTTTCGCATGCTGTTGAAGCTAAATCATGTATATCACAAGTATTTGAAGCTAAACCATTTGCTTCGCATGGATTCGAAGATCAGCCTTCTACTTCGCATTGATTTTAATCTAAATCATGTGTTTCGCATGGATTTGAAGCTAACTCGTTTGTTTCGCATGCAGTTGAAGCTGAATCATGTATATCACAAGTATTTGAAGCTAAACCATTTGTTACGCATGGATTCGAAGATCAGCCTTCTACTTCGCATTGATTTGAAGCTAAATCATGTGTTTCGCATGGATTTGAAGCTAACTCGATTGTTTCGCATGGAGTTGAAGCTAAATCATGTATATCACAAGTATTTGAAGCTAAACCATTTGTTACGCATGGATTCGAAGATCAGCCTTCTACTTAGCATTGATTTGATGCTAATCATGTGTTTCGCATGGATTTGAAGCTAACTCGTTTGTTTCGCATGCTGTTGAAGGTAAATCATGTATATCACAAGTATTTGAAGCTAAACTATTTGTATCGGATGGGATCGAAGATAAGCCTCCTACTTCGCATTGATTTTAATCTAAATCATGTGTTTCGCATGGATTTGAAGCTAACTCGTCTATTTCGCATGCTGTTGAAGCTAAATCATGTAATCACAAGTATTTGCAGCTAAACCATTTGTTACGCATGTATTCGAAGATCAGCCCTCTACTGCGCATTGATTTGAAGCTAAATCATGTGTTTCGCATGGATTTGAATCTAACTCGTTTATTTCGCATGCTGTTGAGCTAAATCATGTATATCACAAGTATAAGAAGCTAAACCATTTGTTTCGCATTTATTCGATGCTAAGCCTTCTACTTCGCATTGATTTGAGGCTAAATCATGTGTTTCGCTTGGTTTTGAAACTAACTCGTTTTTTTCGCATGCTGTTGAGCTAAATCATGTATATCACAAGTATTTGAAGCTGTATCATACGTTTCGCATGGATTCCAAGACAACCCTTCTAATTCGCATTGATTTGAAGCTAAATCATGTGTTTCGCATGGATTTGAAGCTAACTCGTTTGTTTCGCATGCTGTTGAAGCTAAATCATGTATATCACAAGTATTTGAAGCTAAACTATTTGTGTCGGATGGGATCGAAGATAAGCCTCCTACTTCGCATTGATTTGAAGCTAAATCATGTGTTTCGCATGGATTTGAAGCTAACTCGTTTGTATCGCATGCTGTTGAAGCTAAATCATATATATCACAAGTATTTGAAGCTAAACCATTTGTTTCGCATTTATTCGAAGCTAAGCCTTCTACTTCGCATTGATTTGAGGCTAAATCATGTGTTTCGCTTGGTTTTGAAGCTAACTCGTTTTTTTCGCATGCAGTTGTAGCTAAATCATGTATATCACAAGTATTTGAAGCTAAACTATTTGTATCGGATGGGATCGAAGATAAGCCTCCTACTTCGCATTGATTTTAATCTAAATCATGTGTTTCGCATGGATTTGAAGCTAACTCGTCTATTTCGCATGCTGTTGAAGCTAAATCATGTAATCACAAGTATTTGCAGCTAAACCATTTGTTACGCATGTATTCGAAGATCAGCCCTCTACTGCGCATTGATTTGAAGCTAAATCATGTGTTTCGCATGGATTTGAATCTAACTCGTTTATTTCGCATGCTGTTGAAGCTAAATCATGTATATCACAAGTATAAGAAGCTAAACCATTTGTTTCGCATTTATTCGATGCTAAGCCTTCTACTTCGCATTGATTTGAGGCTAAATCATGTGTTTCGCTTGGTTTTGAAACTAACTCGTTTTTTTCGCATGCTGTTGAAGCTAAATCATGTATATCACAAGTATTTGAAGCTATATCATACGTTTCGCATGGATTCCAAGACAACCCTTCTAATTCGCATTGATTTGAAGCTAAATCATGTGTTTCGCATGGATTTGAAGCTAACTCGTTTGTTTCGCATGCTGTTGAAGCTAAATCATGTATATCACAAGTATTTGAAGCTAAACTATTTGTGTCGGATGGGATCGAAGATAAGCCTCCTACTTCGCATTGATTTGAAGCTAAATCATGTGTTTCGCATGGATTTGAAGCTAACTCGTTTGTATCGCATGCTGTTGAAGCTAAATCATATATATCACAAGTATTTGAAGCTAAACCATTTGTTTCGCATTTATTCGAAGCTAAGCCTTCTACTTCGCATTGATTTGAGGCTAAATCATGTGTTTCGCTTGGTTTGAAGCTAACTCGTTTTTTTCGCATGCAGTTGTAGCTAAATCATGTATATCACAAGTATTTGAAGCTAAACTATTCGTTTCGCATGGATACGAAGTTAACTCGTTTGTTTCGCATACAGTTGAAGCTAAATCACGTATATCACAAGTATTTACAGCTAAACCATTTGTTTCGCATCGATACGAAGATAACCCTTCTACTTCGCATTGATTTGAAGCTAAATCATGTGTTTCGCATGGATTTGAATCTAACTCGTTTATTTCGCATGCTGTTGAAGCTAAATCATGTATATCACAAGTATAAGAAGCTATATCATACGTTTCGCATGGATTCCAAGATAACCCTTCTAATTCGCATTGATTTGAATCTAAATCATGTGTTTCGCATGATTTGAAGCTAACTCGTTTATTTCGCATGCTGTTGAAGCTAAATCATGTAATCACAAGTATTTGCAGCTAAACCATTTGTTACGCATGGATTCGAAGATCAGCCTTCTACTTCGCATTGATTTGAAGCTAAATCATGTGTTTCGCATGGATTTGAAGCTAACTCGATTGTTTCGCATGGAGTTGAAGCTAAATCATGTATATCACAAGTATTTGAAGCTATATCATTTGTTTCGCATGGATTCGAAGATAACCCTTCTAATTCGCATTGATTTGAGGCTAAATCATGTGTTTCGCTTGGATTTGAAGCTAACTCGTTTTTTTCGCTAGTAGTTGAAGCTAAATCATGCATATCACAAGTATTTGAAGCTAAACCATTTGGTTCGCATTTATTCGAAGCTAAGCCTTCTACTTCGCATTGATTTGATGCTAAATCATGTGTTTCGCAAGGATTTGAAGCTAACTCGTTTGTTTCGCATGATGTTGAAGCTAACTCAAGTGTTTCAAAAGTATTTGAATCTAAACCATTTGCTTCGCATGGATTCGAATATAAGCCTTCTACTTCGCATTGATTTTAATCTAAATCATGTCTTTCGCATGGATTTAAAGCTAACTCGTTTGTTTCGCATGCAGTTGAAGCTGAATCATGTATATCACAAGTATTTGAAGCTAAACTATTCGTTTCGCATGGATTCGAAGATAAGCCTTCCACTTCCCATTGATTGATGCTAAATCATGTGCTTCTAAAGGATTTGAAGCTAACTCGTTTGTTTCGCATGCTGTTGAAGCTAACTCAAGTGTATCAAAGTATTTGGAAGCTAAACCATTTGCTTCGCATGGATTCGAAGATCAGCCTTCTACTTCGCATTGATTTGAAGCTAAATCATGTGTTCCGCATGGATTTTAAGCTAACTCGTTTGTTTCGCATGCAGTTGAAGCTAAATCATGTATATCACAAGTATTTGAAGCTAAACCATTTGATTCCCATGGTTTTGAAGCTAAGCTTTCTACTTCGCATTGATTTGAAGATAAATCATGTGTTTCGCTTGGATTTGAAGATAACTCATTTGTTTCGCATGCTGTTGAAGCTAAATCATATATATCACAAGTATTTGAAGCTAAACCATTTGTTTCGCATTTATTCGAAGCTAAGCCTTCTACTTCGCATTGATTTGAGGCTAAATCATGCGTTTCGCTTGGTTTTGAAGCTAACTCGTTTGTTTCGCATGCTGTTGAAGCTAAATCATGTATATCACAAGTATTTGAAGCTATATCATACGTTTCGCATGGATTCCAAGATAACCCTCCTAATTCGCATAGATTTGAAGATAAATCATGTGTTTCACTTTGATTTGAATATAACTCATTTGCTTCGCATGCTGTTGAAGCTAAATCATGTATATCACAAGTACTTGAAGCTAAACCATTTGCTTCGCATGGATTCGAAGATCAGCCTTCTACTTCGCATTGATTTGATGCTAAATCATGTGTTTCGCATGGATTTCAAGCTAACTCGTCTGTTTCGCATGCTGTTGAAGCTAAATCATGTATATCACAAGTATTTGAAGCTATATCATACGTTTCGCATGCATTCCAAGATAACCCTTCTAATTCGCATTAATTTGAAGATAAATCATGTGTTTCGCTTGGATTTGAAGCTAACTCGTTTGTTGCGCATGCTGTTGAAGCTAAATCAAGTGTATCAAAAGTATTTGAAGCTAAACCATTTGCTTCGCATGGATTCCAAGATCAGCCTTCCACTTCGCATTGATTTGAAGCTAAATCATGTGTTCCGCATGGATTTTAAGCTAACTCGTTTGTATCGCATGCAGTTGTAGCTAAATCATGTATATCACAAGTATTTGAAGCTAAACCATTTGTTTCGCATGGATTGGAAGATAAGCCTTCTACTTCGCATTGATTTTAATCTAAATCATGTGTTTCGCATGGATTAGAAGCTAACTCGTTTGTTTCGCATGCAGTTGAAGCTAAATCATGTATATCACAAGTATTTGCAGCTAAACCATTTGTTACGCATGGATTCGAAGATCAGCCTTCTACTACGCATTGATTTGATGCTAAATCATGTGTTTCGCATGGATTTGAAGCTAACTCGTTTGTTTCGCATGCAGTTGAAGCTAAATCATATATATCACAAGTATTTGAAGCTAAACCATTTGTTTCGCATTTATTCGAAAGCTAAGCCTTCTACTTCGCATTGATTTGAGGCTAAATCATGTGTTTCGCTTGGTTTTGAAGCTAACTCGTATTTTTCGCATGCTGTTGAAGCTAAATCATGTATATCACAAGTATTTGAAGCTATATCATACGTTTCGCATGGATTCCAAGACAACCCTTCTAATTCGCATTGATTTGAAGCTAAATCATGTGTTTCGCATGGATTTGAAGCTAACTCGTCTGTTTCGCATGCTGTTGAAGCTAAAACATGTATATCACAAGTATTTGAAGCTATATCATACCTTTCGCATGCATTCCAAGATAACCCTTCTAATTCGCATTAATTTGAAGACAAATCATGTGTTTCGCTTGGATTTGAAGCTAACTCGTTTGTTTCGCATGCTGTTGAAGCTAAATCAAGTGTATCAAAAGTATTTGAAGCTAAACCATTTGCTTCGCATGGATTCGAAGATCAGCCTTCTACTTAGCATTGATTTGATGCTAAATCATGTGTTTCGCTTGGTTTTGAAGCTAACTCGTTTTTTTCGCATGCAGTTGTAGCTAAATCATGTATATCACAAGTATTTGAAGCTAAACCATTTGTTTCGCATGGATTCGAAGATCAGCCTTCTACTTCCCATTGATTTGATGCTAAATCATGTGTTTCTAAAGGATTTGAAGCTAACTCGTTTGTTTCGCATGCTGTTGAAACTAACTCAAGTGTATCAAAAGTATTTGGAAGCTAAACCATTTGCTTCGCATGGATTCGAAGATCAGCCTTCTACTTCGCATTGATTTGAAGCTAAATCATGTGTTCCGCATGGATTTTAAGCTAACTCGTTTGTTTCGCATGCAGTTGAAGCTAAATCATGTATATCACAAGTATTTGAAGCTAAACCATTTGATTCCCATGGTTTTGAAGCTAAGCTTTCTACTTCGCATTGATTTGAAGATAAATCATGTGTTTCGCTTGGATTTGAAGCTAACTCGTTTGTTTCGCATGCTGTTGAAGCTAAATCATGTATATCACAAGTATTTGAAGCTATATCATACGTTTCGCATGGATTCCAAGATAACCCTCCTAATTCGCATAGATTTGAAGATAAATCATGTGTTTCACTTGGATTTGAATATAACTCATTTGCTTCGCATGCTGTTGAAGCTAAATCATGTATATCACAAGTACTTGAAGCTAAACCATTTGCTTCGCATGGATTCGAAGATCAGCCTTCTACTTCGCATTGATTTGATGCTAAATCATGTGTTTCGCATGGATTTCAAGCTAACTCGTCTGTTTCGCATGCTGTTGAAGCTAAATCATGTATATCAAAAGTATTTGAAGCTATATCATACGTTTCGCATGCATTCCAAGATAACCCTTCTAATTCGCATTAATTTGAAGATAAATCATGTGTTTCGCTTGGATTTGAAGCTAACTCGTTTGTTTCGCATGCTGTTGAAGCTAAATCAAGTGTATCAAAAGTATTTGAAGCTAAACCATTTGCTTCGCATGGATTCCAAGATCAGCCTTCCACTTCGCATTGATTTGAAGCTAAATCATGTGTTCCGCATGGATTTTAAGCTAACTCGTTTGTATCGCATGCAGTTGAAGCTAAATCATGTGTATCACAAGTATTTGAAGCTAATCCATTTGTCTCGCATGGATTCGAAGATAAGCCTTCTACTTCGCATTGATTTTAATCTAAATCATGTGTTTCGCATGGATTTGAAGCTAACTCGTTTGTTTCGCATGCAGTTGAAGCTGAATCATGTACATCACAAGTATTTGAAGCTAAACTATTCGTTTCGCATGGATTCGAAGTTAACTCGATTGTTTCGCATGCAGTTGAAGCTAAATCACGTATATCACAAGTATTTGCAGCTAAACCATTTGTTTCGCATGGATTCGAAGATAAGCCTTCTACTTCGCATTGATTTTAATCTAAATCATGTGTTTCGCATGGATTTGAAGCTAACTCGTCTATTTCGCATGCTGTTGAAGCTAAATCATGTAATCACAAGTATTTGCAGCTAAACCATTTGTTACGCATGGATTCGAAGATCAGCCTTCTACATCGCATTGATTTGAGGCTAAATCATGTGTTTCGCTCGGTTTTGAAGCTAACTCGTTTGTTTCGCATGCTGTTGAAGCTAAATCATGTATATCACAAGTATTTGAAGCTATATCATAGTTTCGCATGGATTCCAAGATAACCCTTCTAATTCGCATAGATTTGAAGATAAATCATGTTTTTCGCTTGGATTTGAATATAACTCATTTGTTTCGCATGCTGTTGAAGCTAAATCATGTATATCACAAGTATTTGAAGCTAAACCATTTGCTTCGCATGGATTCGAAGATCAGCCTTCTACTTCGCATTGATTTGATGCTAAATCGTGTGTTTCGCATGGATTTGAAGCTAACTCGTTTGTTTCGCATGCTGTTGAAGCTAAATCATGTATACCACAAGTATTTGAAGCTATATCATACGTTTCGCATCGATTCCAGGATAACCCTTCTAATTCGCATTGATTTGAAGCTAAATCATGTGTTTCGCATGGATTTGAAGCTAACTCGTTTATTTCACATGCTGTTGAAGCTAAATCATGTATATCACAAGTATAAGAAGCTAATCCATTTGTTTTGCATGGATTCGAAGATATGCCTACTTCTTCGGATTGATTTGAAGCTAAATCATGTGTTTCGCATGGATTTGAATCTAACTCGTTTGTTTCGGATGCTGTTGAAGTTAAATCATGTATATCACAAGTATTTGAAGCTAAACTATTCGTTTCGCATGGATTCGAAGATAAGCCTTCCACTTCCCATTGATTTGATGCTAAATCATGTGCTTCTAAAGGATTTGAAGCTAACTCGTTTGTTTCGCATGCTGTTGAAGCTAACTCAAGTGTATCAAAAGTATTTGGAAGCTAAACCATTTGATTCCCATGGTTTTGAAGCCAAGCTTTCTACATCGCATTGACTTGAAGATAAATCATGTGTTTCGCTTGGATTTGAAGATAACTCGTTTGTTTCGCATGCTGTTGAAGCTAAATCATGTATACCACAAGTATTTGAAGCTAAACCACTTGCTTCGCATGGATTCGATGATCAGCCTTCTACTTCGCATTGATTTGAGGCTAAATCATGTGTTTCGCTCGGTTTTGAAGCTAACTCGTTTGTTTCGCATGCTGTTGAAGCTAAATCATGTATATCACAAGTATTTGAAGCTATATCATACGTATCGCATGGATTCCAAGATAACCCTTCTAATTCGCATAGATTTGAAGATAAATCATGTGTTTCGCTTGGATTTGAATATAACTCATTTGTTTCGCATGCTGTTGAAGCTAAATCATGTATATCACAAGTATTTGAAGCTAAACCATTTGCTTCGCATGGATTCGAAGATCAGCCTTCTACTTCGCATTGATTTGAAGCTAAATCATGTGTTTCGCATGGATTTGAATCTAACTCGTTTGTTTCGGATGCTGTTGAAGTTAAATCATGTATATCACAAGTATTTGAAGCTATATCATTTGTTTCGCATGGATTCGAAGATAACCTTTCTAATTCGCATTGATTTGAAGCTAAATCATGTGTTTCGCTTGGATTTGAAGCTAACTCGATTTTTCGCTAGTAGTTGAAGCTAAATCATGCATATCACAAGTATTTGAAGCTAAACCATTTGATTCCCATGGTTTTGAAGCCAAGCTTTCTACATCGCATTGACTTGAAGATAAATCATGTGTTTCGCTTGGATTTGAAGATAACTCATTTGTTTCGCATGCTGTTGAAGCTAAATCATGTATATCACAAGTATTTGAAGCTAAACCACTTGCTTCGCATGGATTCGATGATCAGCCTCCTACTTCGCATTGATTTGATTCTAAATCATGTGTTTCGCATGGATTTGAAGCTAACTCGTTTGTTTCGCATGCTGTTGAAGCTAAATCATGTATATCACAAGTATTTGAAGCTATATCATACGTTTCGCATGGATTCCAAGATAACCCTTCTAATTCGCATTGATTTGAAGCTAAATCATGTGTTTCGCATGGATTTGAAGCTAACTCGTTTGTTTCGCATGCTGTTGAAGCTAAATCATGTATATCACAAGTATTTGAAGCTAAACCATTTGTTACGCATGGATTCGAAGATCAGCCTTCTACTTCGCATTGATTTGATGCTAAATCATGTGTTTCGCATGGATTTGAAGCTAACTCGTTTGTTTCGCATGGATTTGAAGCTAACTCGTTTGTTTCGCATGCTGTTGAAGCTAAATCATGTATACCACAAGTATTTGAAGCTATATCATACGTTTCGCATGGATTCCAAGATAACCCTTCTAATTCGCATTGATTTGAAGCTAAATCATGTGTTTTGCATGGATTTGAAGCTAACTCGTTTATTTCGCATGCTATTGAAGCTAAATCATGTATATCACAAGTATAAGAAGCTAATCCATTTGTTTCGCATGGATTCGAAGATATGCCTACTTCTTCGCATTGTTTTGAAGCTAAATCATGTGTTTCGCATGGATTTGAATCTAACTCGTTTGTTTCGGATGCTGTTGAAGTTAAATCATGTATATCACAAGTATTTGAAGCTATATCATTTGTTTCGCATGGATTCGAAGATAACCTTTCTAATTCGCATTGATTTGAAGCTAAATCATGTGTTTCGCTTGGATTTGAAGCTAACTCGATTTTTCGCTAGTAGTTGAAGCTAAATCATGCATATCACAAGTATTTGAAGCTAAACCATTTGATTCCCATGGTTTTGAAGCCAAGCTTTCTACATCGCATTGACTTGAAGATAAATCATGTGTTTCGCTTGGATTTGAAGATAACTCATTTGTTTCGCATGCTGTTGAAGCTAAATCATGTATATCACAAGTATTTGAAGCTAAACCACTTGCTTCGCATGGATTCGATGATCAGCCTCCTACTTCGCATTGATTTGATTCTAAATCATGTGTTTCGCATGGATTTGAAGCTAACTCGTTTGTTTCGCATGCTGTTGAAGCTAAATCATGTATATCACAAGTATTTGAAGCTATATCATACGTTTCGCATGGATTCCAAGATAACCCTTCTAATTCGCATTGATTTGAAGCTAAATCATGTGTTTCGCATGGATTTGAAGCTAACTCGTTTGTTTCGCATGCTGTTGAAGCTAAATCATGTATATCACAAGTATTTGAAGCTAAACCATTTGTTACGCATGGATTCGAAGATCAGCCTTCTACTTCGCATTGATTTGATGCTAAATCATGTGTTTCGCATGGATTTGAAGCTAACTCGTTTGTTTCGCATGGTGTTGAAGCTAAATCATGTATATCACAATTATTTGAAGCTAAACCATTTGTATCGCATGCGATCGAAGATAAGCCTCCTACTTCGCATTGATTTGAAGCTAAATCATGTGTTTCGCATGGATTTGAAGCTAACTCGTTTGTTTCGCATGCTGTTGAAGCTAAATCATATATATCACAAGTATTTGAAGCTAAACCATTTGTTTCGCATTTATTCGATGCTAAGCCTTCTACTTCGCATTGATTTGAGGCTAAATCATGTGTTTCGCTCGGTTTTGAAGCTAACTGGATTTTTTCGCATGCAGTTGTAGCTAAATCATGTATATCACAAGTATTTGAAGCTATATCATACGTTTCGCATGGATTCCAAGATAACCCTTCTAAGTCGCATTGATTTGAAGCTAAATCATGTGTTTCGCATGGATTTGAAGCTAACTCGTTTGTTTCGCATGCTGTTGAAGCTAAATCATGTATATCACAAGTATTTGAAGCTAAACCATTTGTTACGCATGGATTCGAAGATCAGCCTTCTACTTCGCATTGATTTGATGCTAAATCATGTGTTTCGCATGGATTTGAAGCTAACTCGTTTGTTTCGCATGCTGTTGAAGCTAAATCATGTATATCACAAGTATTTGAAGCTAAACTATTCGTTTCGCATGGATTCGAAGATAAGCCTTCCACATCGCATTGATTTGATGCTAAATCATGTGTTTCGCATGGATTTGAAGCTAACTCGTTTGTTTCGCATGCTGTTGAAGCTAAATCATATATATCACAAGTATTTGAAGCAAAACCATATGTTTCGCATTTATTCGAAGCTAAGCCTTCTACTTCGCTTTGATTTGAGGCTAAATCATGTGTTTCGCTCGGTTTTGAAGCTAACTCGTTTGTTTCGCATGCTGTTGAAGCTAAATCATGTATATCACAAGTATTTGAAGCTATATCATACGTTTCGCATGGATTCCAAGATAACCCTTCTAATTCGCATAGATTTGAAGATAAATCATGTGTTTCGCTTGGATTTGAATATAACTCATTTGTTTCGCATGCTGTTGAAGCTAAATCATGTATATCACAAGTATTTGAAGCTAAACCATTTGTATCGCATGGGATCGAAGATAAGCCTCCTACTTCGCATTAATTTGAAGCTAAATCATGTGTTTCGCATGGATTTGAATCTAACTCGTTTGTTTCGGATGCTGTTGACGCCAAATCATGTATATCACAAGTATTTGAAGCTATATCATTTGTTTCGCATGGATTCGAAGATAACCCTTCTAATTCGCATTGATTTGAGGCTAAATCATGTGTTTCGCTTGGATTTGAATATAACTCATTTGTTTCGCATGCTGTTGAAGCTAAATCATGTATATCACAAGTATTTGAAGCTATATCATTTTTTTCGCATGGATTCGAAGATAACCCTTCTAATTCGCATAGATTTGAAGATAAATCATGTGTTTCGCTTGGATTTGAATATAACTCATTTGTTTCGCATGCTGTTGATGCTAAATCATGTATATCACAAGTATTTGAAGCTAAACCATTTGCTTCGCATGGATTCGAAGATCAGCCTTCTACTTCGCATTGATTTGATGCTAAATCATGTGTTTCGCATGGATTTGAAGCTAACTCGTTTGTTTCGCATGCTGTTGAAGCTAAATCATGTATACCACAAGTATTTGAAGCTATATCATACATTTCGCATGGATTCCAAGATAACCCTTCTAATTCGCATTGATTTGAAGCTAAATCATGTGTTTTGCATGGATTTGAAGCTAACTTGTTTATTTCGCATGCTATTGAAGCTAAATCATGTATATCACAAGTATAAGAAGCTAATCCATTTGTTTCGCATGGATTCGAAGATATGCCTACTTCTTCGCATTGTTTTGAAGCTAAATCATGTGTTTCGCATGGATTTGAATCTAACTCGTTTGTTTCGGATGCTGTTGAAGTTAAATCATGTATATCACAAGTATTTGAAGCTATATCATTTGTTTCGCATGGATTCGAAGATAACCCTTCTAATTCGCATTGATTTGAAGCTAAATCATGTGTTTCGCTTGGATTTGAAGCTAACTCGTTTTTTTCGCTAGTAGTTGAAGCTAAATCATGCATATCACAAGTATTTGAAGCTAAACCATTTGATTCCCATGGTTTTGAAGCCAAGCTTTCTACATCGCATTGACTTGAAGATAAATCATGTGTTTCGCTTGGATTTGAAGATAACTCATTTGTTTCGCATGCTGTTGAAGCTAAATCATGTATATCACAAGTATTTGAAGCTAAACCACTTGCTTCGCATGGATTCGATGATCAGCCTTCTACTTCGCATTGATTTGAGGCTAAATCATGTGTTTCGCTCGGTTTTGAAGCTAACTCGTTTGTTTCGCATGCTGTTGAAGCTAAATCATGTATATCACAAGTATTTGAAGCTATATCATACGTTTCGCATGGATTCCAAGATAACCCTTCTAATTCGCATAGATTTGAAGATAAATCATGTGTTTCGCTTGGATTTGAATATAACTCATTTGTTTCGCATGCTGTTGAAGCTAAATCATGTATATCACAAGTATTTGAAGCTAAACCACTTGCTTCGCATGGATTCGATGATCAGCCTCCTACTTCGCATTGATTTGATTCTAAATCATGTGTTTCGCATGGATTTGAAGCTAACTCGTTTGTTTCGCATGCTGTTGAAGCTAAATCATGTATATCACAAGTATTTGAAGCTATATCATACGTTTCGCATGGATTCCAAGATAACCCTTCTAATTCGCATTGATTTGAAGCTAAATCATGTGTTTCGCATGGATTTGAAGCTAACTCGTTTGTTTCGCATGCTGTTGAAGCTAAATCATGTATACCACAAGTATTTGAAGCTAAACCATTTGATTCCCATGGTTTTGAAGCTAAGCTTTCTACTTCGCATTGATTTGAAGATAAATCATGTGTTTCGCTTGGATTTGAAGATAACTCATTTGTTTCGCATGCTGTTGAAGCTAAATCATATATATCACAAGTATTTGAAGCTAAACCATTTGTTTCGCATTTATTCGAAGCTAAGCCTTCTACTTCGCATTGATTTGAGGCTAAATCATGTGTTTCGCTTGGTTTTGAAGCTAACTCGTTTGTTTCGCATGCTGTTGAAGCTAAATCATGTATATCACAAGTATTTGAAGCTATATCATACGTTTCGCATGGATTCCAAGATAACCCTTCTAATTCGCATTGATTTGAAGCTAAATCATGTGTTTCGCATGGATTTGAAGCTAACTCGTTTGTTTCGCATGCTGTTGAAGCTAAATCATGTATATCACAAGTATTTGAAGCTAAACTATTCGTTTCGCATGGATTCGAAGATAAGCCTTCCACATCGCATTGATTTGATGCTAAATCATGTGTTTCGCATGGATTTGAAGCTAACTCGTTTGTTTCGCATGCTGTTGAAGCTAAATCATATATATCACAAGTATTTGAAGCAAAACCATTTGTTTCGCATTTATTCGAAGCTAAGCCTTCTACTTCGCTTTGATTTGAGGCTAAATCATGTGTTTCGCTCGGTTTTGAAGCTAACTCGTTTGTTTCGCATGCTGTTGAAGCTAAATCATGTATATCACAAGTATTTGAAGCTATATCATACGTTTCGCATGGATTCCAAGATAACCCTTCTAATTCGCATAGATTTGAAGATAAATCATGTGTTTCGCTTGGATTTGAATATAACTCATTTGTTTCGCATGCTGTTGAAGCTAAATCATGTATATCACAAGTATTTGAAGCTAAACCATTTGTATCGCATGGGATCGAAGATAAGCCTCCTACTTCGCATTAATTTGAAGCTAAATCATGTGTTTCGCATGGATTTGAATCTAACTCGTTTGTTTCGGATGCTGTTGACGCCAAATCATGTATATCACAAGTATTTGTAGCTATATCATTTGTTTCGCATGGATTCGAAGATAACCCTTCTAATTCGCATTGATTTGAGGCTAAATCATGTGTTTCGCATGGATTTGAATATAACTCATTTGTTTCGCATGCTGTTGAAGCTAAATCATGTATATCACAAGTATTTGAAGCTATATCATTTTTTTCGCATGGATTCCAAGATAACCCTTCTAATTCGCATAGATTTGAAGATAAATCATGTGTTTCGCTTGGATTTGAATATAACTCATTTGTTTCGCATGCTGTTGATGCTAAATCATGTATATCACAATTATTTGAAGCTAAACCATTTGCTTCGCATGGATTCGAAGATCAGCCTTCTACTTCGCATTGATTTGATGCTAAATCATGTGTTTCGCATGGATTTGAAGCTAACTCGTTTGTTTCGCATGCTGTTGAAGCTAAATCATGTATACCACAAGTATTTGAAGCTATATCATACGTTTCGCATGGATTCCAAGATAACCCTTCTAATTCGCATTGATTTGAAGCTAAATCATGTGTTTTGCATGGATTTGAAGCTAACTTGTTTATTTCGCATGCTATTGAAGCTAAATCATGTATATCACAAGTATAAGAAGCTAATCCATTTGTTTCGCATGGATTCCAAGATAACCCTTCTAATTCGCATTGATTTGAAGCTAAATCATGTGTTTCGCATGGATTTGAAGCTAACTCGTTTGTTTCGCATGCTGTTGAAGCTAAATCATGTATATCACAAGTATTTGAAGCTAAACCACTTGCTTCGCATGGATTCGATGATTAGCCTTCTACTTCGCATTGATTTGAGGCTAAATCATGTGTTTCGCTCGGTTTTGAAGCTAGCTCGTTTGTTTCGCATGCTGTTGAAGCTAAATCATGTATATCACAAGTATTTGAAGCTATATCATACGTTTCGCATGGATTCCAAGATAACCCTTCTAATTCGCATAGATTTGAAGATAAATCATGTGTTTCGCTTGGATTTGAATATAACTCATTTGTTTCGCATGCTGTTGAAGCTAAATCATGTATATCACAAGTATTTGAAGCTAAACCACTTGCTTCGCATGGATTCGATGATCAGCCTCCTACTTCGCATTGATTTGATTCTAAATCATGTGTTTCGCATGGATTTGAAGCTAACTCGTTTGTTTCGCATGCTGTTGAAGCTAAATCATGTATATCACAAGTATTTGAAGCTATATCATACGTTTCGCATGGATTCCAAGATAACCCTTCTAATTCGCATTGATTTGAAGCTAAATCATGTGTTTCGCATGGATTTGAAGCTAACTCGTTTGTTTCGCATGCTGTTGAAGCTAAATCATGTATATCACAAGTATTTGAAGCTAAACTATTCGTTTCGCATGGATTCGAAGATAAGCCTTCCACATCGCATTGATTTGATGCTAAATCATGTGTTTCGCATGGATTTGAAGCTAACTCGTTTGTTTCGCATGCTGTTGAAGCTAAATCATATATATCACAAGTATTTGAAGCAAAACCATTTGTTTCGCATTTATTCGAAGCTAAGCCTTCTACTTCGCTTTGATTTGAGGCTAAATCATGTGTTTCGCTCGGTTTTGAAGCTAACTCGTTTGTTTCGCATGCTGTTGAAGCTAAATCATGTATATCACAAGTATTTGAAGCTATATCATACGTTTCGCATGGATTCCAAGATAACCCTTCTAATTCGCATAGATTTGAAGATAAATCATGTGTTTCGCTTGGATTTGAATATAACTCATTTGTTTCGCATGCTGTTGAAGCTAAATCATGTATATCACAAGTATTTGAAGCTAAACCACTTGCTTCGCATGGATTCGATGATCAGCCTCCTACTTCGCATTGATTTGATTCTAAATCATGTGTTTCGCATGGATTTGAAGCTAACTCGTTTGTTTCGCATGCTGTTGAAGCTAAATCATGTATATCACAAGTATTTGAAGCTATATCATACGTTTCGCATGGATTCCAAGATAACCCTTCTAATTCGCATTGATTTGAAGCTAAATCATGTGTTTCGCATGGATTTGAAGCTAACTCGTTTGTTTCGCATGCTGTTGAAGCTAAATCATGTATATCACAAGTATTTGAATCTAAACCACTTGCTTCGCATGGATTCGATGATCAGCCTTCTACTTCGCATTGATTTGAGGCTAAATCATGTGTTTCGCTTGGTTTTGAAGCTAACTCGTTTGTTTCGCATGCTGTTGAAGCTAAATCATGTATATCACAAGTATTTGAAGCTATATCATACGTTTCGCATGGATTCCAAGATAACCCTTCTAATTCGCATTGATTTGAAGCTAAATCATGTGTTTCGCATGGATTTGAAGCTAACTCGTTTGTTTCGCATGCTGTTGAAGCTAAATCATGTATATCACAAGTATTTGAAGCTAAACTATTCGTTTCGCATGGATTCGAAGATAAGCCTTCCACATCGCATTGATTTGATGCTAAATCATGTGTTTCGCATGGATTTGAAGCTAACTCGTTTGTTTCGCATGCTGTTGAAGCTAAATCATATATATCACAAGTATTTGAAGCAAAACCATTTGTTTCGCATTTATTCGAAGCTAAGCCTTCTACTTCGCTTTGATTTGAGGCTAAATCATGTGTTTCGCTCGGTTTTGAAGCTAACTCGTTTGTTTCGCATGCTGTTGAAGCTAAATCATGTATATCACAAGTATTTGAAGCTATATCATACGTTTCGCATGGATTCCAAGATAACCCTTCTAATTCGCATAGATTTGAAGATAAATCATGTGTTTCGCTTGGATTTGAATATAACTCATTTGTTTCGCATGCTGTTGAAGCTAAATCATGTATATCACAAGTATTTGAAGCTAAACCATTTGTATCGCATGGGATCGAAGATAAGCCTCCTACTTCGCATTAATTTGAAGCTAAATCATGTGTTTCGCTTGGATTTGAATATAACTCATTTGTTTCGCATGCTGTTGATGCTAAATCATGTATATCACAAGTATTTGAAGCTAAACCATTTGCTTCGCATGGATTCGAAGATCAGCCTTCTACTTCGCATTGATTTGATGCTAAATCATGTGTTTCGCATGGATTTGAAGCTAACTCGTTTGTTTCGCATGCTGTTGAAGCTAAATCATGTATACCACAAGTATTTGAAGCTATATCATACGTTTCGCATGGATTCCAAGATAACCCTTCTAATTCGCATTGATTTGAAGCTAAATCATGTGTTTTGCATGGATTTGAAGCTAACTTGTTTATTTCGCATGCTATTGAAGCTAAATCATGTATATCACAAGTATAAGAAGCTAATCCATTTGTTTCGCATGGATTCGAAGATATGCCTACTTCTTCGCATTGTTTTGAAGCTAAATCATGTGTTTCGCATGGATTTGAATCTAACTCGTTTGTTTCGGATGCTGTTGAAGTTAAATCATGTATATCACAAGTATTTGAAGCTATATCATTTGTTTCGCATGGATTCGAAGATAACCCTTCTAATTCGCATTGATTTGAAGCTAAATCATGTGTTTCGCTTGGATTTGAAGCTAACTCGTTTTTTTCGCTAGTAGTTGAAGCTAAATCATGCATATCACAAGTATTTGAAGCTAAACCATTTGATTCCCATGGTTTTGAAGCCAAGCTTTCTACATCGCATTGACTTGAAGATAAATCATGTGTTTCGCTTGGATTTGAAGATAACTCATTTGTTTCGCATGCTGTTGAAGCTAAATCATGTATATCACAAGTATTTGAAGCTAAACCACTTGCTTCGCATGGATTCGATGATCAGCCTTCTACTTCGCATTGATTTGAGGCTAAATCATGTGTTTCGCTCGGTTTTGAAGCTAACTCGTTTGTTTCGCATGCTGTTGAAGCTAAATCATGTATATCACAAGTATTTGAAGCTATATCATACGTTTCGCATGGATTCCAAGATAACCCTTCTAATTCGCATAGATTTGAAGATAAATCATGTGTTTCGCTTGGATTTGAATATAACTCATTTGTTTCGCATGCTGTTGAAGCTAAATCATGTATATCACAAGTATTTGAAGCTAAACCACTTGCTTCGCATGGATTCGATGATCAGCCTCCTACTTCGCATTGATTTGATTCTAAATCATGTGTTTCGCATGGATTAGAAGCTAACTCGTTTGTTTCGCATGCTGTTGAAGCTAAATCATGTATATCACAAGTATTTGAAGCTATATCATACGTTTCGCATGGATTCCAAGATAACCCTTCTAATTCGCATTGATTTGAAGCTAAATCATGTGTTTCGCATGGATTTGAAGCTAACTCGTTTGTTTCGCATGCTGTTGAAGCTAAATCATGTATATCACAAGTATTTGAAGCTAAACCACTTGCTTCGCATGGATTCGATGATCAGCCTTCTACTTCGCATTGATTTGAGGCTAAATCATGTGTTTCGCTCGGTTTTGAAGCTAGCTCGTTCGTTTCGCATGCTGTTGAAGCTAAATCATGTATATCACAAGTATTTGAAGCTATATCATACGTTTCGCATGGATTCCAAGATAACCCTTCTAATTCGCATAGATTTGAAGATAAATCATGTGTTTCGCTTGGATTTGAATATAACTCATTTGTTTCGCATGCTGTTGAAGCTAAATCATGTATATCACAAGTATTTGAAGCTAAACCACTTGCTTCGCATGGATTCGATGATCAGCCTCCTACTTCGCATTGATTTGATTCTAAATCATGTGTTTCGCATGGATTTGAAGCTAACTCGTTTGTTTCGCATGCTGTTGAAGCTAAATCATGTATATCACAAGTATTTGAAGCTATATCATACGTTTCGCATGGATTCCAAGATAACCCTTCTAATTCGCATTGATTTGAAGCTAAATCATGTGTTTCGCATGGATTTGAAGCTAACTCGTTTGTTTCGCATGCTGTTGAAGCTAAATCATGTATGTCACAAGTATTTGAAGCTAAACTATTCGTTTCGCATGGATTCGAAGATAAGCCTTCCACATCGCATTGATTTGATGCTAAATCATGTGTTTCGCATGGATTTGAAGCTAACTCGTTTGTTTCGCATGCTGTTGAAGCTAAATCATGTATATCACAAGTATTTGAAGCTATATCATACGTTTCGCATGGATTCCAAGATAACCCTTCTAATTCGCATAGATTTGAAGATAAATCATGTGTTTCGCTTGGATTTGAATATAACTCATTTGTTTCGCATGCTGTTGAAGCTAAATCATGTATATCACAAGTATTTGAAGCTAAACCACTTGCTTCGCATGGATTCGATGATCAGCCTCCTACTTCGCATTGATTTGATTCTAAATCATGTGTTTCGCATGGATTTGAAGCTAACTCGTTTGTTTCGCATGCTGTTGAAGCTAAATCATGTATATCACAAGTATTTGAAGCTATATCATACGTTTCGCATGGATTCCAAGATAACCCTTCTAATTCGCATTGATTTGAAGCTAAATCATGTGTTTCGCATGGATTTGAAGCTAACTCGTTTGTTTCGCATGCTGTTGAAGCTAAATCATGTATATCACAAGTATTTGAAGCTAAACCACTTGCTTCGCATGGATTCGATGATCAGCCTTCTACTTCGCATTGATTTGAGGCTAAATCATGTGTTTCGCTCGGTTTTGAAGCTAGCTCGTTTGTTTCGCATGCTGTTGAAGCTAAATCATGTATATCACAAGTATTTGAAGCTATATCATACGTTTCGCATGGATTCCAAGATAACCCTTCTAATTCTCATAGATTTGAAGATAAATCATGTGTTTCGCTTGGATTTGAATATAACTCATTTGTTTCGCATGCTGTTGAAGCTAAATCATGTATATCACAAGTATTTGAAGCTAAACCACTTGCTTCGCATGGATTCGATGATCAGCCTCCTACTTCGCATTGATTTGATTCTAAATCATGTGTTTCGCATGGATTTGAAGCTAACTCGTTTGTTTCGCATGCTGTTGAAGCTAAATCATGTATATCACAAGTATTTGAAGCTATATCATACGTTTCGCATGGATTCCAAGATAACCCTTCTAATTCGCATTGATTTGAAGCTAAATCATGTGTTTCGCATGGATTTGAAGCTAACTCGTTTGTTTCGCATGCTGTTGAAGCTAAATCATGTATATCACAAGTATTTGAAGCTAAACTATTCGTTTCGCATGGATTCGAAGATAAGCCTTCCACATCGCATTGATTTGATGCTAAATCATGTGTTTCGCATGGATTTGAAGCTAACTCGTTTGTTTCGCATGCTGTTGAAGCTAAATCATATATATCACAAGTATTTGAAGCAAAACCATTTGTTTCGCATTTATTCGAAGCTAAGCCTTCTACTTCGCTTTGATTTGAGGCTAAATCATGTGTTTCGCTCGGTTTTGAAGCTAACTCGTTTGTTTCGCATGCTGTTGAAGCTAAATCATGTATATCACAAGTATTTGAAGCTAAACCACTTGCTTCGCATGGATTCGATGATCAGCCTTCTACTTCGCATTGATTTGAGGCTAAATCATGTGTTTCGCTCGGTTTTGAAGCTAACTCGTTTGTTTCGCATGCTGTTGAAGCTAAATCATGTATATCACAAGTATTTGAAGCTATATCATACGTTTCGCATGGATTCCAAGATAACCCTTCTAATTCGCATAGATTTGAAGATAAATCATGTGTTTCGCTTGGATTTGAATATAACTCATTTGTTTCGCATGCTGTTGAAGCTAAATCATGTATATCACAAGTATTTGAAGCTATATCATTTTTTTCGCATGGATTCCAAGATAACCCTTCTAATTCGCATAGATTTGAAGATAAATCATGTGTTTCGCTTGGATTTGAATATAACTCATTTGTTTCGCATGCTGTTGATGCTAAATCATGTATATCACAAGTATTTGAAGCTAAACCATTTGCTTCGCATGGATTCGAAGATCAGCCTTCTACTTCGCATTGATTTGATGCTAAATCATGTGTTTCGCATGGATTTGAAGCTAACTCGTTTGTTTCGCATGCTGTTGAATCTAAATCATGTATACCACAAGTATTTGAAGCTATATCATACGTTTCGCATGGATTCCAAGATAACCCTTCTAATTCGCATTGATTTGAAGCTAAATCATGTGTTTTGCATGGATTTGAAGCTAACTTGTTTATTTCGCATGCTATTGAAGCTAAATCATGTATATCACAAGTATAAGAAGCTAATCCATTTGTTTCGCATGGATTCGAAGATATGCCTACTTCTTCGCATTGTTTTGAAGCTAAATCATGTGTTTCGCATGGATTTGAATCTAACTCGTTTGTTTCGGATGCTGTTGAAGTTAAATCATGTATATCACAAGTATTTGAAGCTATATCATTTGTTTCGCATGGATTCGAAGATAACCCTTCTAATTCGCATTGATTTGAAGCTAAATCATGTGTTTCGCTCGGTTTTGAAGCTAACTCGTTTGTTTCGCATGCTGTTGAAGCTAAATCATGTATATCACAAGTATTTGAAGCTATATCATACGTTTCGCATGGATTCCAAGATAACCCTTCTAATTCGCATAGATTTGAAGATAAATCATGTGTTTCGCTTGGATTTGAATATAACTCATTTGTTTCGCATGCTGTTGAAGCTAAATCATGTATATCACAAGTATTTGAAGCTAAACCACTTGCTTCGCATGGATTCGATGATCAGCCTCCTACTTCGCATTGATTTGATTCTAAATCATGTGTTTCGCATGGATTTGAAGCTAACTCGTTTGTTTCGCATGCTGTTGAAGCTAAATCATGTATATCACAAGTATTTGAAGCTATATCATACGTTTCGCATGGATTCCAAGATAACCCTTCTAATTCGCATTGATTTGAAGCTAAATCATGTGTTTCGCATGGATTTGAAGCTAACTCGTTTGTTTCACGTGCTGTTGAAGCTAAATCATATATATCACAAGTATTTGAAGCTAAACCATTTGTTTCGCATTTATTCGATGCTAAGCCTTCTACTTCGCATTGATTTGAGGCTAAATCATGTGTTTCGCTCGGTTTTGAAGCTAACTGGTTTTTTTCGCATGCAGTTGTAGCTAAATCATGTATATCACAAGTATTTGAAGCTATATCATACGTTTCGCATGGATTCCAAGATAACCCTTCTAATTCGCATAGATTTGAAGATAAATCATGTGTTTCGCTTGGATTTGAATATAACTCATTTGTTTCGCATGCTGTTGAAGCTAAATCATGTATATCACAAGTATTTGAAGCTAAACCACTTGCTTCGCATGGATTCGATGATCAGCCTCCTACTTCGCATTGATTTGATTCTAAATCATGTGTTTCGCATGGATTTGAAGCTAACTCGTTTGTTTCGCATGCTGTTGAAGCTAAATCATGTATATCACAAGTATTTGAAGCTATATCATACGTTTCGCATGGATTCCAAGATAACCCTTCTAATTCGCATTGATTTGAATCTAAATCATGTGTTTCGCATGGATTTGAATCTAACTCGTTTGTTTCGCATGCTGTTGAAGCTAAATCATGTATACCACAAGTATTTGAAGCTAAACCATTTGATTCCCATGGTTTTGAAGCTAAGCTTTCTACTTCGCATTGATTTGAAGATAAATCATGTGTTTCGCTTGGATTTGAAGATAACTCATTTGTTTCGCATGCTGTTGAAGCTAAATCATATATATCACAAGTATTTGAAGCTAAACCATTTGTTTCGCATTTATTCGAAGCTAAGCCTTCTACTTCGCATTGATTTGAGGCTAAATCATGTGTTTCGCTTGGTTTTGAAGCTAACTCGTTTGTTTCGCATGCTGTTGAAGCTAAATCATGTATATCACAAGTATTTGAAGCTATATCATACGTTTCGCATGGATTCCAAGATAACCCTTCTAATTCGCATTGATTTGAAGCTAAATCATGTGTTTCGCATGGATTTGAAGCTAACTCGTTTGTTTCACATGCTGTTGAAGCTAAATCATGTATATCACAAGTATTTGAAGCTAAACCATTTGTTACGCATGGATTCGAAGATCAGCCTTCTATCAGGTTGGTGCGTATGAAATGTCGGATTTTTGAACGAATATATAAAACCGCGTATCTCTTTTCAAAAGCCATTTATCTAATCAAAATATGCTCCGTTTGCTTCGATACACCTTTCCCAACGAGATTTTAACGCATAGATGACTGTCTCAAAGAAATTCTGATCTTTAGAATCGATAAACTCTGACATGGAATTTTTCGGACTGTCTTCGTTTTCGTACCGTTTAGCCCGTTAAAACTGTTCTAAATGTTTAAAAAAAATGAAAGTCGGTTGGGCGAAAGATCCGGCGAACGAGCTGGGCGCTGCAAAATTTCATATTTTAATTCACTTAATTTCGCAATCGTTTTGTACGACGTATACGGCCGAGCTTCGTCGCGGAGAAGTATCGGGCCACGCCGATTGACGAGCGACGGGCGTATAATTTTCAATTTTTCGTGCTTTCCATCGATGCACCGGCAGTGCTTTTCGGCTGCAATTGTCTCCCCGATTCGAAGAAACGAGCAGCGAATTACTCCGGTCGCATTCGTTTCCACCGATGCTTTCGGAGCATCGTTTTTCACAGACGTTTCGGGCCTTCCACGCGGTTCATTTTCCAGGGAAAAATCACCGGACCGAAAATTTTCAAAGCAACGCTGCACTTTTCGATCGTTAACAGTATTCTCCTCGAACGCCTGGTTTATATCGCGCGCAGCATTCGCAGCATTGTTACCAAGTTTATACTCGTATAAAAAAGTTACACGAACATCGGTTGAATTCGCATCCTTACGAAATTCAAAAGAAATAACAGAATCGAACTCTTTTGAAAAAATCTTCGTCGTTGAAACGCGACTCTGGCGATGGACAGTACGACTATAAACGCGGTTATGCCATAAACAAAAGCATAACGAAATCAGGGAGACGAACGTTTGCGCGTAAAGAAAATCCGACGTTTCGTATAATTCGTGTAATAATCAAATAACCTAATACAGTAATGTCTCCCTTACTGACGCTCAGGTTTTGCACGAAAATGGACAATTTGGGAAGAGGCGATACAATTGTTCGAGCCTTGCGGCTCATTTTTATAGTTGTTGACAATTCGTAACTATAAAAATGAACCGCAAGGATCGAATTATTGTATCTTTCTTTACCTAAATTGTCAGTTTTTATAGACAATCTGAGCGTCAATTAGAGAGACATTACTGTACGGTAATTCTGACGCTCAGATTGTCCATAAAAATGGACAATTTGGGAAGAGGAGATACGATTATTCAAGCCTTACAGTTTGTTTTCATAGTTACGAATTGTCAACACTTATCAAAATGAACCGCAAGGATCGAATTATTGTATCTTTCTTCACCTAAATTGTCCATTTTTGTAGACAATCTGAGCGTCAATTAGAGAGACATTACTGTACTTCGAAGGGTCGCGCGCAATTAGCACAACGACACCTAACGAAATCAGGGAGACGAACGTTCGCACGTAAAGAGAATCCGACGTTTCACATGCACCAACCTAATACTTCGCATTGATTTGATGCTAAATCATGTGTTTCGCATGGATTTGAAGCTAACTCGTTTGTTTCGCATGGTGTTGAAGCTAAATCATGTATATCACAATTATTTGAAGTTAAACCATTTGTATCGCATGGGATCGAAGATAAGCCTCCTACTTCGCATTGATTTGAAGCTAAATCATGTGTTTCGCATGGATTTGAAGCTAACTCGTTTGTTTCGCATGCTGTTGAAGCTAAATCATGTATATCACAAGTATTTGAAGCTAAACCATTTGTTACGCATGGATTCGAAGATCAGCCTTCTACTTCGCATTGATTTGATGCTAAATCATGTGTTTCGCATGGATTTGAAGCTAACTCGTTTCTTTCGCATGCTGTTGAAGCTAAATCATGTATATCACAAGTATTTGAAGCTAAACCATTTGTATCGCATGGGATCGAAGATAAGCCTCCTACTTCGCATTGATTTGAAGCTAAATCATGTGTTTCGCATGGATTTGAAGCTAACTCGTTTGTTTCGCATGCTGTTGAAGCTAAATCATATATATCACAAGTTTTTGAAGCAAAACCATTTGTTTCGCATTTATTCGAAGCTAAGCCTTCTACTTCGCATTGATTTGAGGCTAAATCATGTGTTTCGCTCGGTTTTGAAGCTAACTCGTTTGTTTCGCATGCTGTTGAAGCTAAATCATGTATATCACAAGTATTTGAAGCTATATCATACGTTTCGCATGGATTCCAAGATAACCCTTATAATTCGCATAGATTTGAAGATAAATCATGTGTTTCGCTTGGATTTGAATATAACTCATTTGATTCGCATGCTGTTGAAGCTAAATCATGTATATCACAAGTATTTGAAGCTAAACCATTTGTATCGCATGGGATCGAAGATAAGCCTCCTACTTCGCATTGACTTGAAGCTAAATCATGTGTTTCGCATGGATTTGAATCTAACTCGTTTGTTTCGGATGCTGTTGACGCTAAATCATGTATATCACAAGTATTTGAAGCTATATCATTTGTTTCGCATGGATTCGAAGATAAGCCTTCTACTTCGCATTGATTTTAATCTAAATCATGTCTTTCGCATGGATTTAAAGGTAACTCGTTTGTTTCGCATGCAGTTGAAGCTGAATCATGTATATCACAAGTATTTGAAGCTAAACTATTCGTTTCGCATGGATTCGAAGTTAACTCGTTTGTTTCGCATACAGTTGAAGCTAAATCACGTATATCACAAGTATTTGCAGCTAAACCATTTGTTTCGCATCGATTCGAAGATAACCCTTCTACTTCGCATTGATTTGAGGCTAAATCATGTGTTTCGCTCGGTTTTGAAGCTAACTCGTTTTTTTCGCTAGTAGTAGAAGCTAAATCATGTATATCACAAGTACTTGAAGCTATATCATACGTTTCGCATGGATTCCAAGATAACCCTTCTAATTCGCATAGATTTGAAGATAAATCATGTGTTTCGCTTGGATTTGAATATAACTCATTTGTTTCGCATGCTGTTGAAGCTAAATCATGTATATCACAAGTATTTGAAGCTAAACCATTTGTATCGCATGGGATCGAAGATAAGCCTCCTACTTCGCATTGATTTGAAGCTAAATCATGTGTTTCGCATGGATTTGAAGCTAACTCGTTTGTTTCACGTGCTGTTGAAGCTAAATCATATATATCACAAGTATTTGAAGCTAAACCATTTGTTTCGCATTTATTCGATGCTAAGCCTTCTACTTCGCATTGATTTGAGGCTAAATCATGTGTTTCGCTCGGTTTTGAAGCTAACTGGTTTTTTTCGCATGCAGTTGTAGCTAAATCATGTATATCACAAGTATTTGAAGCTATATCATACGTTTCGCATGGATTCCAAGATAACCCTTCTAAGTCGCATTGATTTGAAGCTAAATCATGTGTTTCGCATGGATTTGACGCTAACTCGTTTGTTTCGCATGCTGTTGAAGCTAAATCATATATATCACAAGTATTTGAAGCAAAACCATTTGTTTCGCATTTATTCGAAGCTAAGCCTTCTACTTCGCATTGATTTGAGGCTAAATCATGTGTTTCGCTCGGTTTTGAAGCTAACTCGTTTGTTTCGCATGCTGTTGAAGCTAAATCATGTATATCACAAGTATTTGAAGCTATATCATACGTTTCGCATGGATTCCAAGATAACCCTTATAATTCGCATAGATTTGAAGATAAATCATGTGTTTCGCTTGGATTTGAATATAACTCATTTGTTTCGCATGCTGTTGAAGCTAAATCATGTATATCACAAGTATTTGAAGCTAAACCATTTGTATCGCATGGGATCGAAGATAAGCCTCCTACTTCGCATTGATTTGAAGCTAAATCATGTGTTTCGCATGGATTTGAATCTAACTCGTTTGTTTCGGATGCTGTTGACGCTAAATCATGTATATCACAAGTATAAGGAGCTATATCATACGTTTCGCATGGATTCCAAGATAACCCTTCTAATTCGCATTGATTTGAATCTAAATCATGTGTTTCGCATGGATTTGAAGCTAACTCGTTTATTTCGCATGCTGTTGAAGCTAAATCATGTATATCACAAGTATAAGAAGCTAATCCGTTTGTTTCGCATGGATTCGAAGATAAGCCTTCTACTTCGCATTGATTTGAAGCTAAATCATGTGTTTCGCATGGATTTGAATCTAACTCGTTTGTTTCGGATGCTGTTGAAGCTAAATCATGTATATCACAAGTATTTGAAGCTACATCATTTGTTCCGCATGGATTCGAAGATAACCCTTCTACATCGCATTGATTTGAGGCTAAATCATGTGTTTCGCTCGGTTTTGAAGCTAACTCGTTTTTTTCGCTAGCAGTTGAAGCTAAATCATGTATATCGCAAGTATTTGAAGCTATATCATACGTTTCGCATGGATTCCAAGATAACCCTTCTAATTCGCATAGATTTGAAGATAAATCATGTGTTTCGCTTGGATTTGAATATAACACATTTGTTTCGCAAGCTGTTGAAGCTAAATCATGTATATCACAAGTATTTGAAGCTAAACCATTTGTATCGCATGGGATCGAAGATAAGCCTCCTACTTCGCATTGATTTGAAGCTAAATCATGTGTTTCGCATGGATTTGAAGCTAACTCGTTTGTTTCGAATGCTGTTGAAGCTAAATCATATATATCACAAGTATTTGAAGCTAAACCATTTGTTTCGCATTTATTCGAAGCTAAGCCCTCTACTTCGCATTGATTTGAGGCTAAATCATGTGTTTCGCTCGGTTTTGAAGCTAACTCGTTTGTTTCGCATGCTGTTGAAGCTAAATCATGTATATCACAAGTATTTGAAGCTATATCATACGTTTCGCATGGATACCAAGATAACCCTTCTAATTCGCATCGATTTGAAGCTAAAACATGTGTTTCGCATGGATTTGAAGCTAACTCGTTTGTTTCGCATGCTGTTGAAGCTAAATCATGTATATCACAAGTATTTCAAGCTAAACCATTTGTTACGCATGGATTCGAAGATCAGCCTTTTACTTCGCAATGATTTGATGCTAAATCATGTGTTTCGCATGGATTTGAAGCTAACTCGTTTATTTCGCATGCTGTTGAAGCTAAATCATGTATATCACAAGTATAAGAAGCTATATCATACGTTTCGCATGGATTCCAAGATAACCCTTCTAATTCGCATTGATTTGAAGCTAAATCATGTGTTTCGCATGGATTTGAATCTAACTCGTTTATTTCGCATGCTGTTGAAGCTAAATCATGTATATCACAAGTATAAGGAGCTATATCATACGTTTCGCATGGATTCCAAGATAACCCTTCTAATTCGCATTGATTTGAATCTAAATCATGTGTTTCGCATGGATTTGAAGCTAACTCGTTTATTTCGCATGCTGTTGAAGCTAAATCATGTAATCACAAGTATTTGCAGCTAAACCATTTGTTACGCATGGATTCGAAGATCAGCCTTCTACTTCGCATTGATTTGAAGCTAAATCATGTGTTTCGCATGGATTTGAATCTAAATCGTTTATTTCGCATTTTGTTGAAGCTAAATCATGTATATCACAAGTATAAGAATCTAATCCGTTTGTTTCGCATGGATTCGAAGATAAGCCTTCTACTTCGCATTGATTTGAAGCTAAATCATGTGTTTCGCATGGATTTGAATCTAACTCGTTTGTTTCGGATGCTGTTGAAGCTAAATCATGTATATCACAACTATTTGAAGTTATATCATTTGTTTCGCCTGGATTCGAAGATAACCCTTCTAATTCGCATTGATTTGAGGCTAAATCATGTGTTTCGCTTGGATTTGAAGCTAACTCGTTTTTTTCGCTAGTAGTTGAAGCTAAATCATGCATATCACAAGTATTTGAAGCTAAACCATTTGGTTCGCATTTATTCGAAACTAAGCCTTCTACTTCGCATTGATTTGAGGCTAAATCATGTGTTTCGCATGGATTTGAAGCTAACTCGTTTGTTTCGCATGCTGTTGAAGCTAAATCATGTATATCACAAGTATTTGAAGCTATATCATACGTTTCGCATGGATTCAAGATAACCCTTCTACTTCGCATTGATTTGAAGCTAAATCATGTGTTTCGCATGGATTTGAAGCTAACTCGTTTGTTTCGCATGCTGTTGAAGCTAAATCATGTATATCACAAGTATTTCAAGCTAAACCATTTGTTACGCATGGATTCGAAGATCAGCCTTCTACTTCGCATTGATTTGAAGCTAAATCATGTGTTTCGCATGGATTTGAATCTAACTCGTTTATTTCGCATTCTGTTGAAGCTAAATCATGTATATCACAAGTATAAGAAGCTAATCCGTTTGTTTCGCATGGATTCGAAGATAAGCCTTCTACTTCGCATTGATTTGAAGCTAAATCATGTGTTTCGCATGGATTTGAATCTAACTCGTTTGTTTCGGATGCTGTTGAAGCTAAATCATGTATATCACAAGTATTTGAAGCTATATCATTTGTTTCGCATGGATTCGAAGATCAGCCTTCTACTTCGCATTGATTTGATGCTAAATCATGTGTTTCGCATGGATTTGAAGCTAACTCGTTTGTTTCGCATGCTGTTGAAGCTAAATCATGTATATCACAAGTATTTGAAGCTAAACCATTTGTATCGCATGGGATCGAAGATAAGCCTCCTACTTCGCATTGATTTGAAGCTAAATCATGTGTTTCGCATGGATTTGAAGCTAACTCGTTTGTTTCGCATGCTGTTGAAGCTAAATCATATATATCACAAGTATTTGAAGCTAAACCATTTGTTTCGCATTTATTCGATGCTAAGCCTTCTACTTCGCATTGATTTGAGGCTAATTCATGTGTTTCGCTCGGTTTTGAAGCTAACTCGTTTGTTTCGCATGCTGTTGAAGCTAAATCATGTATATCACAAGTATTTGAAGCTATATCATACGTTTCGCATGGATTCCAAGATAACCCTTCTACTTCGCATTGATTTGAACATAAATCATGTGTTTCGCATGGATTTGAATCTAACTCGTTTATTTCGCATTCTGTTGAAGCTAAATCATGTATATCACAAGTATTTGAAGCTATATCATTTGTTTCGCATGGATTCGAAGATAACCCTTCTAATTCGCATTGATTTGAGGCTAAATCATGTGTTTCGCTTGGTTTTGAAGCTAACTCGTTTTTTTCGCTAGTAGTTGAAGCTAAAACATGCATATCACAAGTATTTGAAGCTAAACCATTTGGTTCGCATTTATTCGAAGCTAAGCCTTCTACTTCGCATTGATTCGAGGCTAAATCATGTGTTTCGCATGGATTTCATGCTAACTCGTCTGTTTCGCATGCAGTTGAAGCTGAATCATGTATATCACAAGTATTTGAAGCTAAACCATTTGTTTCGCATGGATTCGAAGATAAGCCTTCTACTTCGCATTGATTTGAAGCTAAATCATGTGTTTCGCATGGATTTGAATCTAACTCGTACATTTCGCATGCTGTTGTAGCTAAATCATGTATATCACATGTATATGAAGCTGATCCATTTGTTTCGCATGGATTCCAAGATAACCCTTCTAATTCGCATTGATTTGAAGCTAAATCATGTGTTTCGCATGGATTTTAAGCTAACTCGTTTGTTTCGCATGCAGTTGAAGCTAAATCATGTATATCACAAGTATTTGAAGCTAAACCATTTGTTTCGCATGGATTCGAAGATAAGCCTTCTTCTTCGCATTGATTTTAATCTAAATCATGTGTTTCGCATGGATTTGAAGCTAACTCGTTTGTTTCGCATGCAGTTGAAGCTGAATCATGTATATCACAAGTATTTGAAGCTAAACTATTCGTTTCGCATGGATTCGAAGATAAGCCTTCCACATCGCATTGATTTGATGCTAAATCATGTGTTTCGCATGGATTTGAAGCTAACTCGTTTGTTTCGCATGCTGTTGAAGCTAAATCAAGTGTATCAAAAGTATTTGAAGCTAAACCATTTGCTTCGCATGGATTCGAAGATAAGCCTTGCACTTCGCATTGATTTGAAGCTAACTCATGTGTTTCGCATGGATTTGAAGTTAACTCGTTTGTTTCGCATGCAGTTGATGCTAAATCATGTATATCACAAATATTTGCAGCTAAACCATTTGTTTCGCATGGATTCGAAGATAACCCTTCTACTTCGCATTGATTTGAAGCTAAATCATGTGTTTCGCATGGATTTTAAGCTAACTCGTTTGTTTCGCATGCAGTTGAAGCTAAATCATGTACATCACAAGTATTTGAAGCTAAACCATTTGTTTCGCATGGATTCGAAGATAAGCCTTCTTCTTCGCATGGATTTGAAGCTAACTCGTTTGTTTCGCATGCAGTTGAAGCTGAATCATGTACATCACAAGTACTTGAAGCTAAACCATTTGTTACGCATGGATTCGAAGATCAGCCTTCCACTACGCATTGATTTGATGCTAAATCATGTGTTTCGCATGGATTTGAAGCTTACTCGTTTGTTTCGCATGCTGTTGAAGCTAAATCAAGTATATCACAAGTATTTGAAGCTATATCATACGTTTCGCATGGATTCCAAGATAACCCTTCTAATTCACATTGATTTGAAGCTAAATCATGTGTTTCGCATGGATTTGAAGCTAACTCGTTTGTTTCGCATGCTGATGAAGCTAAATCATGTATATCACAAGTATTTGAAGCTAAACCATTTGTATCGCATGGGATCGAAGATAAGCCTCCTACTTCGCATTGATTTGAAGCTAAATCATGTGTTTCGCATGGATTTGAAGCTAACTCGTTTGTTTCGCATGCTGTTGAAGCTAAATCATGTATATCACAAGTATTTGAAGCTATATGATACCTATCGCATGGATTCCAAGACAAACCTTCTAATTCGCATTGATTTGAAGCTGAATCATGTGTTTCGCATGGATTTGAAGCTAACTCCTTTGTTTCGCATGCAGTTGAAGCTGAATCATGTATATCACAAGTATTTGATGCTAAACTATTCGTTTCGCATGGATTCGAAGATAAGCCTTCCACATCGCATTGATTTGATGCTAAATCATGTGTTTCGCATGCTGTAGAAGCGAAATCATGTATATCACAAGTATTTGAAGCTAAACCATTTGCTTCGCATGGATTCCAAGATAACCCTTCTAATTCGCATTGATTTGAAACTAAATCATGTGTTTCGCATGGATTTTAAGCTAACTCGTTTGTTTCGCATGCAGTTGAAGCTAAATCATGTACATCACAAGTATTTGAAGCTAAACCATTTGTTTCGCATGGATTCGAAGATAAGCCTTCTTCTTCGCATGGATTTGAAGCTAACTCGTTTGTTTCGCATGCAGTTGAAGCTGAATCATGTACATCACAAGTACTTGAAGCTAAACCATTTGTTACGCATGGATTCGAAGATCAGCCTTCCACTACGCATTGATTTGATGCTAAATCATGTGTTTCGCATGGATTTGAAGCTTACTCGTTTGTTTCGCATGCTGTTGAAGCTAAATCAAGTATATCACAAGTATTTGAAGCTATATCATACGTTTCGCATGGATTCCAAGATAACCCTTCTAATTCACATTGATTTGAAGCTAAATCATGTGTTTCGCATGGATTTGAAGCTAACTCGTTTGTTTCGCATGCTGATGAAGCTAAATCATGTATATCACAAGTATTTGAAGCTAAACCATTTGTATCGCATGGGATCGAAGATAAGCCTCCTACTTCGCATTGATTTGAAGCTAAATCATGTGTTTCGCATGGATTTGAAGCTAACTCGTTTGTTTCGCATGCTGTTGAAGCTAAATCATGTATATCACAAGTATTTGAAGCTATATGATACCTATCGCATGGATTCCAAGACAAACCTTCTAATTCGCATTGATTTGAAGCTGAATCATGTGTTTCGCATGGATTTGAAGCTAACTCCTTTGTTTCGCATGCAGTTGAAGCTGAATCATGTATATCACAAGTATTTGATGCTAAACTATTCGTTTCGCATGGATTCGAAGATAAGCCTTCCACATCGCATTGATTTGATGCTAAATCATGTGTTTCGCATGCTGTAGAAGCGAAATCATGTATATCACAAGTATTTGAAGCTAAACCATTTGCTTCGCATGGATTCCAAGATAACCCTTCTAATTCGCATTGATTTGAAACTAAATCATGTGTTTCGCATGGATTTTAAGCTAACTCGTTTGTTTCGCATGCTGTTGAAGCTAAATCATGTATATCACAAGTATTTGAAGCTAAACCATTTGTTTCGCATGGATACGAAGATAACCCTTCTACTTCGCATTGATTTGAAGCTAAATCATGTGTTTCGCATGGATTATAAGCTAACTCGTTTGTTTCGCATGCAGTTGAAGCTAAATCGTGTATATCACAAGTATTTGAAGCTAAACCATTTGTTTCGCATGGATTCGAAGATAAGCCTTCTACTTCGCATTGATTTTAATCTAAATCATGTGTATCGCATGGATTTCAAGCTAACTCGTTTGTTTCGCATGCAGTTGAAGCTAAATCATGTATATCACAAGTATATGAATCTGATCCATTTGTTTCGCATGGATTCGAAGATAAGCCTTCCACTTCGCATTGATTTGATGCTAAATCATGTGTTTCGCATGGATTTGAAGCTAACTTGTTTGATTCGCGAGCAGTTGAAGCTAAATCATATATATCACAAGTATTTGAAGCTAAACCATTTGTTTCGCATTTATTCGAAGCTAAGCCTTCTACTTCGCATTGATTTGAGGCTAAATCATGTGTTTCGCTTGGTTTTGAAGCTAACTCGTTTTTTTCGCATGCTGTTGAAGCTAAATCATGTATATCACAAGTATTTGTAGCTATATCATACGTTTCGCATGTATTCCAAGAGAACCCTTCTAATTCGAATTGATTTGAAGCTGAATCATGTGTTTCGCATGGATTTGAAGCTAACTCGTTTGTTTCGCATGCAGTTGAAGCTGAATCATGTATATCACAAGTATTTGAAGCTAAACTATTCGTTTCGCATGGATTCGAAGATAAGCCTTCCGCATCGCATTGATTTGATGCTAAATCATGTGTTTCGCATGGATTTGAAGCTAACTCGTTTGTTTCGCATGCTGTTGAAGCTAAATCAAGTGTATCAAAAGTATTTGAAGCTAAACCATTTGCTTCGCATGGATTCGAAGATCAGCCTTCTACTTCGCTTTGATTTGAAGCTAAATCATTTGTTCCGCATGGATTTCAAGCTAACTCGTTTGTTTCGCATGCAGTTGATGCTAAATCATGTATATCACAAGTATTTGAAGCTATATCATACGTTTCGCATGGATTCCAAGATAACCCTTCTAATTCGCATTGATTTGAAGCTAAATCATGTGTTTCGCATGGATTTGAAGCTAACTCGTTTGTTTCGCATGCTGTTGAAGCTAAATCATGTACATCACAAGTACTTGAAGCTAAACCATTTGTTACGCATGGATTCGAAGATCAGCCTTCTACTTCGCATTGATTTGATGCTAAATCATGTGTTTCGCATGGATTTGAAGCTTACTCGTTTGTTTCGCATGCTGTTGAAGCTAAATCATGTATATCACAAGTATTTGAAGCTATATCATACGTTTCGCATGGATTCCAAGATAACTCTTCTAATTCGCATTGATTTGAAGCTAAATCATGTGTTTCGCATGGATTTGAAGCTAACTCGTTTGTTTCGCATGCTGTTGAAGCTAAATCATGTATATCACAAGTATTTGAAGCTAAACCATTTGTATCGCATGGGATCGAAGATAAGCCTCCTACTTCGCATTGATTTGAAGCTAAATCATGTGTTTCGCATGGATTTGAAGCTAACTCGTTTGTTTCGCATGCTTTTGAAGCTAAATCATATACATCACAGGTATTTGAAGCTATATCATACGTTTCGCATGGATTCCACGATAACCCTTCTAATTCGCATTGATTTGAAGCTAAATCATGTGTTTCGCATGGATTTGAAGCTAACTCGTTTGTTTCGCATGCTGTTGAAGCTAAATCATGTATATCACAAGTATTTGAAGCTAAACCATTTGTATCGCATGGGATCGAAGATAAGCCTCCTACTTCGCATTGATTTGAAGCTAAATCATGTGTTTCGCATGGATTTGAAGCTAACTCGTTTGTTTCGCATGCTTTTGAAGCTAAATCATATACATCACAAGTATTTGAAGCTATATCATACGTTTCGCATGGATTCCAAGATAACCCTTATAATTCGCATTGATTTGAAGCTAAATCATGTGTTTCGCATGGATTTGAAGCTAACTCGTTTGTTTCGCATGCTTTTGAAGCTAAATCATATACATCACAAGTATTTGAAGCTATATCATACGTTTCGCATGGATTCCAAGATAACCCTTCTAATTCGCATTGATTTGAAGCTAAATCATGTGTTTCGCATGGATTTTAAGCTAACTCGTTTGTTTCGCATGCTGTTGAAGCTAAATCATGTATATCACAAGTATTTGAAGCTAAACCATTTGTTTCGCATGGATACGAAGATAACCCTTCTACTTCGCATTGATTTGAAGCTAAATCATGTGTTTCGCATGGATTATAAGCTAACTCGTTTGTTTCGCATGCAGTTGAAGCTAAATCGTGTATATCACAAGTATTTGAAGCTAAACCATTTGTTTCGCATGGATTCGAAGATAAGCCTTCTACATCGCATTGATTTTAATCTAAATCATGTGTATCGCATGGATTTGAAGCTAACTCGTTTGTTTCGCATGCAGTTGAAGCTAAATCATGTATATCACAAGTATATGAATCTGATCCATTTGTTTCGCATGGATTCGAAGATAAGCCTTCCACTTCGCATTGATTTGATGCTAAATCATGTGTTTCGCATGGATTTGAAGCTAACTTGTTTGATTCGCGAGCAGTTGAAGCTAAATCATATATATCACAAGTATTTGAAGCTAAACCATTTGTTTCGCATTTATTCGAAGCTAAGCCTTCTACTTCGCATTGATTTGAGGCTAAATCATGTGTTTCGCTTGGTTTTGAAGCTAACTCGTTTTTTTCGCATGCTGTTGAAGCTAAATCATGTATATCACAAGTATTTGAAGCTATATCATACGTTTCGCATGTATTCCAAGAGAACCCTTCTAATTCGAATTGATTTGAAGCTGAATCATGTGTTTCGCATGGATTTGAAGCTAACTCGTTTGTTTCGCATGCAGTTGAAGCTGAATCATGTATATCACAAGTATTTGAAGCTAAACTATTCGTTTCGCATGGATTCGAAGATAAGCCTTCCGCATCGCATTGATTTGATGCTAAATCATGTGTTTCGCATGGATTTGAAGCTAACTCGTTTGTTTCGCATGCTGTTGAAGCTAAATCAAGTGTATCAAAAGTATTTGAATCTAAACCATTTGCTTCGCATGGATTCGAAGATCAGCCTTCTACTTCGCTTTGATTTGAAGCTAAATCATTTGTTCCGCATGGATTTCAAGCTAACTCGTTTGTTTCGCATGCAGTTGATGCTAAATCATGTATATCACAACTATTTGAAGCTATATCATACGTTTCGCATGGATTCCAAGATAACCCTTCTAATTCGCATTGATTTGAAGCTAAATCATATACATCACAAGTATTTGAAGCTATATCATACGTTTCGCATGGATTCCAAGATAACCCTTCTAATTCGCATTGATTTGAAGCTAAATCATGTGTTTCGCATGGATTTGAAGCTAACTCGTTTGTTTCGCATGCTGTTGAAGCTAAATCATGTATATCACAAGTATTTGAAGCTAAACCATTTGTATCGCATGGGATCGAAGATAAGCCTCCTACTTCGCATTGATTTGAAGCTAAATCATGTGTTTCGCATGGATTTGAAGCTAACTCGTTTGTTTCGCATGCTTTTGAAGCTAAATCATATACATCACAAGTATATGAAGCTATATCATACGTTTCGCATGGATTCCAAGATAACCCTTCTAATTCGCATTGATTTGAAGCTAAATCATGTGTTTCGCTTGGTTTTGAAGCTAACTCGTTTTTTTCGCATGCTGTTGAAGCTAAATCATGTATATCACAAGTATTTGAAGCTATATCATACGTTTCGCATGTATTCCAAGAGAACCCTTCTAATTCGAATTGATTTGAAGCTGAATCATGTGTTTCGCATGGATTTGAAGCTAACTCGTTTGTTTCGCATGCAGTTGAAGCTGAATCATGTATATCACAAGTATTAGAAGCTAAACTATTCGTTTCGCATGGATTCGAAGATAAGCCTTCCGCATCGCATTGATTTGATGCTAAATCATGTGTTTCGCATGGATTTGAAGCTAACTCGTTTGTTTCGCATGCTGTTGAAGCTAAATCAAGTGTATCAAAAGTATTTGAAGCTAAACCATTTGCTTCGCATGGACTCGAAGATCAGCCTTCTACTTCGCTTTGATTTGAAGCTAAATCATTTGTTCCGCATGGATTTCAAGCTAACTCGTTTGTTTCGCATGCAGTTGATGCTAAATCATGTATATCACAAGTATTTGAAGCTATATCATACGTTTCGCATGGATTCCAAGATGACCCTTCTAATTCGCATTGATTTGAAGCTAAATCATGTGTTTCGCATGGATTTGAAGCTAACTCGTTTGTTTCGCATGCTGTTGAAGCTAAATCATGTACATCACAAGTACTTGAAGCTAAACCATTTGTTACGCATGGATTCGAAGATCAGTCTTCTACTTCGCATTGATTTGATGCTAAATCATGTGTTTCGCATGGATTTGAAGCTTACTCGTTTGTTTCGCATGCTGTTGAAGCTAAATCATGTATATCACAAGTATTTGAAGCTATATCATACGTTTCGCATGGATTCCAAGATAACTCTTCTAATTCGCATTGATTTGAAGCTAAATCATGTGTTTCGCATGGATTTGAAGCTAACTCGTTTGTTTCGCATGCTGTTGAAGCTAAATCATGTATATCACAAGTATTTGAAGCTAAACCATTTGTATCGCATGGGATCGAAGATAAGCCTCCTACTTCGCATTGATTTGAAGCTAAATCATGTGTTTCGCATGGATTTGAAGCTAACTCGTTTGTTTCGCATGCTTTTGAAGCTAAATCATATACATCACAAGTATTTGAAGCTATATCATACGTTTCGCATGGATTCCAAGATAACCCTTCTAATTCGCATTGATTTGAAGCTAAATCATGTGTTTCGCATGGATTTGAAGCTAACTCGTTTTTTTCGCATGCAGTTGTAGCTAAATCATGTATATCACAAGTAATTGAAGCTAAACCATTTGTTTCGCATGGATTCGAAGATAAACCTTCTACTTCGCATCGATTTTAATCTAAATCATGTGTTTCGCTTGGATTTAAAGCTAACTCGTTTGTTTCGCAGGCAGTTAGAGATGAATCATGTATATCACAAGTATTTGAAGCTAACCCATTTGTATCGCATGGAACCGAAGATATGCCTCCTACTTCGCATTGATTTGAAGCTAAATCATGTGTTCGCATGGATTTGAAGCTAACTCGTTTGATTCGCGAGCAGTTGAAGCTAAATCAAGTGTATCAAAAGTATTTGAAGCTAAACCATTTGCTTCACATGGATTCGAAGATCAGCCTTCTACTTCGCATTGATTTGAAGCTAAATCAAGTGTTCCGCATGGATTTTAAGCTAACACGTTTGTTTCGCATGCAGTTGAAGCTAAATCATGTATATCACAAGTATTTGAAGCTACACCATTTGTTTCGCATGGATTCGAAGATAAGCCTTCTACTTCGCATTGATTTTAATCTAAATCATGTGTTTCGCATGGATTTGAAGCTAACTCGTTTGTTTCGCATGCAGTTAAGCTGAATCATGTACATCACAAGTATTAGAAGCTAAACTATTCGTTTCGCATGGATTCGAAGTTAACTCGTTTGTTTCGCATGCAGTTGAAGCTAAATCACGTATATCACAAGTATTTGCAGCTAAACCATTTGTTTCGCATCGATACGAAGATACCTCTTCTACATCGCATTGATTTGAAGCTAAATCATGTGTTTCGCATGGATTTGAAGCTAACTCGTTTGTTTCGGATGCAGTTGAAGCTGAATCATGTATATCACAAGTATTTGAAGTTAAACCATTTGTTTCGCATGGGTTCGAAGATAATCCATCTACTTCGCATTGATTTGAAGCTAAATCATGTGTTTCGCATGGATTTGAAGCTAACTCGTTTTTTTTGCTAGGTGTTGAAGATAAATCATGTATATCACAAGTATTTGAAGCTAAAACATTTGATTCGCATGGATTCGAAGATCAGCCTTCTACTTCGCATTCATTTGAAGTTAAATCATATGTTTCGCATGGATTTGAAGCTAACTCTTTTTTTTCGTATGTAGTTGAAGCTAAATCATGTATATCACAGGTGTATCAAGGTAAACCATTTGTTTCGCTTGGATTCGAAGATAACCATTCTACTTCGCATTGATTTGAAGCTAAATCATACGTTTCGCATGTATTTGAAGATAAATCGTTTGTTTCGCATGCTGTTGAAGCTGAATCAAATGTATAACAAGTATTTGAAGCTAAACCATTTGTTTCGCACGGATTCGAAGATAAGCCTTCTACTCCGCATTGATTTTAATCTAAATCATGTGTTTCGCATGGATTTGAAGCTAACTCGTTTCTTTCGCATGCTGTTGAAGCTAAATCATGTATATCACAAGTAATTGAAGCTAAACCATTTGTTTCGCATGGATTCGAAGTTAACTCGTTTGTTTCGCATGCAGTTGAAGCTAAATCACGTATATCACAAGTATTTGCAGCTAAACCATTTGTTTCGCATCGATACGAAGATACCTCTTCTACATCGCATTGATTTGAAGCTAAATCATGTGTTTCGCATGGATTTGAAGCTAACTCGTTTGTTTCGGATGCAGTTGAAGCTGAATCATGTATATCACAAGTATTTGAAGTTAAACCATTTGTTTCGCATGGGTTCGAAGATAATCCATCTACTTCGCATTGATTTGAAGCTAAATCATGTGTTTCGCATGGATTTGAAGCTAACTCGTTTTTTTTGCTAGGTGTTGAAGATAAATCATGTATATCACAAGTATTTGAAGCTAAAACATTTGATTCGCATGGATTCGAAGATCAGCCTTCTACTTCGCATTCATTTGAAGTTAAATCATATGTTTCGCATGGATTTGAAGCTAACTCTTTTTTTTCGTATGTAGTTGAAGCTAAATCATGTATATCACAGGTGTATCAAGGTAAACCATTTGTTTCGCTTGGATTCGAAGATAACCATTCTACTTCGCATTGATTTGAAGCTAAATCATACGTTTCGCATGTATTTGAAGATAAATCGTTTGTTTCGCATGCTGTTGAAGCTGAATCAAATGTATAACAAGTATTTGAAGCTAAACCATTTGTTTCGCACGGATTCGAAGATAAGCCTTCTACTCCGCATTGATTTTAATCTAAATCATGTGTTTCGCATGGATTTGAAGCTAACTCGTTTCTTTCGCATGCTGTTGAAGCTAAATCATGTATATCACAAGTAATTGAAGCTAAACCATTTGTTTCGCATGGATTCGAAGTTAACTCGTTTGTTTCGCATGCAGTTGAAGCTAAATCACGTATATCACAAGTATTTGCAGCTAAACCATTTGTTTCGCATCGATACGAAGATACCCCTTCTACTTCGCATTGATTTGAAGCTAAATCATGTGTTTCGCATGGATTTGAAGCTAACTCGTTTGTTTCGCATGCAGTTGAAGCTGAATCATGTATATCACAAGTATTTGAAGTTAAACCATTTGTTTCGCATGGGTTCGAAGATAATCCATCTACTTCGCATTGATTTGAAGCTAAATCATGTGTTTCGCATGGATTTGAAGCTAACTCGCTTTTTTTGCTAGGTGTTGAAGATAAATCATGTATATCACAAGTATTTGAAGCTAAAACATTTGATTCGCATGGATTTGAAGCTAACTCGTTTGTTTCGCATGCTGTTGAAGCTAAACCAAGTGTATCACAAGTATTTGAAGCTAAACCATTTGTTACGCATGGATTCGAAGATCAGCCTTCTACTTCGCATTGATTTGAAGCTAAATCATGTGTTTCCCATGGATTTTAAGGTAACTCGTTTGTTTCGCATGCAGTTGAAGCTAAATCATGTATTTCACAAGTATTTGAAGCTAAACCATTTGTTTCGCATGGATTCGAAGATAAGCCTTCTACATCGCATTGATTTGAATCTAAATCATGTGTTTCGCATGGATTTGAAGTTAACACGTTTGTTTCGCATGCAGTTGAAGCTAAATCATGTATATCACAAGTATTTGCAGCTAAACCATTTGTTTCGCGTGGATTCGAAGATCAGCCTTCTACTTCGCATTCATTTGAAGTTAAATCATATGTTTCGCATGTATTTGAAGATAAATCGTTTGTTTCGCATGCTGTTGAAGCTGAATCAAATGTATAACAAGTATTTGAAGCTAAACCATTTGTTTCGCACGGATTCGAAGATAAGCCTTCTACTCCGCATTGATTTTAATCTAAATCATGTGTTTCGCATGGATTTGAAGCTAACTCGTTTCTTTCGCATGCTGTTGAAGCTAAATCATGTATATCACAAGTATTTGAAGCTATATCATACGTTTCGCATGGATTCCAAGATAACCCTTCTAATTCGCATTGATTTGAAGCTAAATGATGTGTTTCGCATGGATTTGAAGCTAACTCGTTTTTTTCGCATGCAGTTCTAGCTAAATCATGTATATCACAAGTAATTGAAGCTAAACCATTTGTTTCGCATGGATTCGAAGATAAGCCTTCTACTTCGCATTGATTTTAATCTAAATCATGTGTTTCGCATGGATTTAAAGCTAACTCGTTTGTTTCGCAGGCAGTTAGAGCTGAATCATGTATATCACAAGTATTTGAAGCTAAACTATTCGTTTCGCATGGATTCGAAGATAAGCCTTCCACTTCGCATTGATTTGAAGCTAACTCATGTGTTTCGCATGGATTTGAAGTTAACTCGTTTGTTTCGCATGCAGTTGAAGCTAAATCATGTATATCACAAGTATTTGAAGCTAAAACATTTGATTCGCATGGATTTGAAGCTAACTCGTTTGTTTCGCATGATGTTGAAGCTAAACCAAGTGTATCACAAGTATTTGAAGCTAAACCATTTGTTACGCATGGATTCGAAGATCAGCCTTCTACTCCGCATTGATTTGAAGCTAAATCATGTGTTTCGCATGGATTTTAAGCTAACTCGTTTGTTTCGCATGCAGTTGAAGCTAAATCATGTATTTCACAAGTATTTGAAGCTAAACCATTTGTTTCGCATGGATTCGAAGATAAGCCTTCTACTTCGCATTGATTTTAATCTAAATCATGTGTGTCGCATGGATTTGAAGTTAACTCGTTTGTTTCGCATGCAGTTGAAGCTAAATCATGTATATCACAAGTATTTGAAGCTAAAACATTTGATTCGCATGGATTTGAAGCTAACTCGTTTGTTTCGCATGCTGTTGAAGCTAAACCAAGTGTATCACAAGTATTTGAAGTTAAACCATTTGTTACGCATGGATTTGAAGATCGGCCTTCTACTTCGCATTGATTTGAAGCTAAATCATGTGTTTCGCATGGATTTTAAGCTAACTCGTTTGTTTCGCATGCAGTTGAAGCTAAATCATGTATTTCACAAGTATTTGAAGCTACACCATTTGTTTCGCATGGATTCGAAGATAAGCCTTCTACTTCGCATTGATTTTAATCTAAATCATGTGTTTCGCATGGATTTGAAGCTAACACGTTTGTTTCGCATGCAGTTGAAGCTGAATTATGTATATCTCAAGTTTTTGAAGCTAAACCATTTGTTTCGCATGGATTTGAAGATAAGCCTTCTACTTCGCATTGATTTGAATCTAAATCATGTGTTTCGTATGGATTTGAAGTTAACTCGTTTGTTTCGCATGCAGTTGAAGCTAAATCATGTATATCACAAGTATTTGCAGCTAAACCATTTGTTTCGCGTGGATTCGAAGATCAGCCTTCTACTTCGCATTCATTTGAAGTTAAATCATATGTTTCGCATGGATTTGAAGCTAACTCTTTTTTTTCGTATGTAGTTGAAGCTAAATCATGTATATCACAGGTGTATCAAGGTAATCCATTTGTTTCGCTTGGATTCGAAGATAACCATTCTACTTCGCATTGATTTGAAGCTAAATCATACGTTTCGCATGTATTTGAAGATAAATCGTTTGTTTCGCATGCTGTTGAAGCTGAATCAAATGTATAACAAGTATTTGAAGCTAAACCATTTGTTTCGCACGGATTCGAAGATAAGCCTTCTACTCCGCATTGATTTTAATCTAAATCATGTGTTTCGCATGGATTTGAAGCTAACTCGTTTCTTTCGCATGCTGTTGAAGCTAAATCATGTATATCACAAGTATTTGAAGCTAACCCATTTGTATCGCATGGAACCGAAGATAAGCCTCCTACTTCGCATTGATTTGAAGCTAAATCATGTGTTCGCATGGATTTGAAGCTAACTCGTTTGATTCGCGAGCAGTTGAAGCTAAATCAAGTGTATCAAAAGTATTTGAAGCTAAACCATTTGCTTCACATGGATTCGAAGATCAGCCTTCTACTTCGCATTGATTTGAAGCTAAATCAAGTGTTCCGCATGGATTTTAAGCTAACTCGTTTGTTTCGCATGCAGTTAAGCTGAATCATGTACATCACAAGTATTTGAAGCTAAAACATTTGATTCGCATGGATTCGAAGATCAGCCTCCTACTTCGCATTCATTTGAAGTTAAATCATATGTTTCGCATGGATTTGAAGCTAACTCTTTTTTTTCGTATGTAGTTGAAGCTAAATCATGTATATCACAGGTGTATCAAGGTAAACCATTTTTTTCGCTTGGATTCGAAGATAACCATTCTACTTCGCATTGATTTGAAGCTAAATCATACGTTTCACATGTATTTGAAGATAAATCGTTTGTTTCGCATGCTGTTGAAGCTGAATCAAATGTATAACAAGTATTTGAAGCTAAACCATTTGTTTCGCACGGATTCGAAGATAAGCCTTCTACTCCGCATTGATTTTAATCTAAATCATGTGTTTCGCATGGATTTGAAGCTAACTCGTTTCTTTCGCATGCTGTTGAAGCTAAATCATGTATATCACAAGTATTTGAAGCTATATCATACGTTTCGCATGGATTCCAAGATAACCCTTCTAATTCGCATTGATTTGAAGCTAAATGATGTGTTTCGCATGGATTTGAAGCTAACTCGTTTTTTTCGCATGCAGTTGTAGCTAAATCATGTGTATCACAAGTGATTGAAGCTAAACCATTTGTTTCGCATGGATTCGAAGTTAACTCGTTTGTTTCGCATGCAGTTGAAGCTAAATCACGTATATCACAAGTATTTGCAGCTAAACCATTTGTTTCGCATCGATACGAAGATACCCCTTCTACTTCGCATTGATTTGAAGCTAAATCATGTGTTTCGCATGGATTTGAAGCTAACTCGTTTGTTTCGCATGCAGTTGAAGCTTAATCATGTATATCACAAGTATTTGAAGTTAAACCATTTGTTTCGCATGGGTTCGAAGATAATCCATCTACTTCGCATTGATTTGAAGCTAAATCATGTGTTTCGCATGGATTTGAAGCTAACTCGCTTTTTTTGCTAGGTGTTGAAGATAAATCATGTATATCACAAGTATTTGAAGCTAAAACATTTGATTCGCATGGATTTTAAGCTAACTCGTTTGTTTCGCATGCAGTTGAAGCTAAATCATGTATTTCACAAGTATTTGAAGCTAAACCATTTGTTTCGCATGGATTCGAAGATAAGCCTTCTACTTCGCATTGATTATAATCTAAATCATGTGTTTCGCATGGATTTGAAGCTAACACGTTTGTTTCGCATGCAGTTGAAGCTGAATTATGTATATCTCAAGTTTTTGAAGCTAAACATTTGTTTCGCATGGATTCGAAGATAAGCCTTCTACTTCGCATTGATTTGAATCTAAATCATGTGTTTCGCATGGATTTGAAGCTAACTCGTTTCTTTCGCATGCTGTTGAAGCTAAATCATGTATATCACAAGTATTTGAAGCTATATCATACGTTTCGCATGGATTCCAAGATAACCCTTCTAATTCGCATTGATTGAAGCTAAATGATGTGTTTCGCATGGATTTGAAGCTAACTCGTTTTTTTCGCATGCAGTTGTAGCTAAATCATGTATATCACAAGTAATTGAAGCTAAACCATTTGTTTCGCATGGATTCGAAGATAAGCCTTCTACTTCGCATTGATTTTAATATAAATCATGTGTTTCGCATGGATTTAAAGCTAACTCGTTTATTTCGCAGGCAGTTAGAGCTGAATCATGTATATCACAAGTATTTGAAGCTAAACTATTCGTTTCGCATGGATTCGAAGATAAGCCTTCCACTTCGCATTGATTTGAAGCTAACTCATGTGTTTCGCATGGATTTGAAGTTAACTCGTTTGTTTCGCATGCAGTTGAAGCTAAATCATGTATATCACAAGTATTTGAAGCTAAAACATTTGATTCGCATGGATTTGAAGCTAACTCGTTTGTTTCGCATGCTGTTGAAGCTAAACCAAGTGTACCACAAGTATTTGAAGCTAAACCATTTGTTACGCATGGATTCGAAGATCAGCCTTCTACTTCGCATTGATTTGAAGCTAAATCATGTGTTTCGCATGGATTTTAAGCTAACTCGTTTGTTTCGCATGCAGTTGAAGCTAAATCATGTATTTCACAAGTATTTGAAGCTAAACCATTTGTTTCGCATGGATTCGAAGATAAGCCTTCTACTTCGCATTGATTTTAATCTAAATCATGTGATTCGCATGGATTTCAAGCTAACACGTTTGTTTCGCATGCAGTGAAGCTGAATTATGTATATCTCAAGTTTTTGAAGCTAAACCATTTGTTTCGCATGGATTCGAAGATAAGCCTTCTACTTCGCATTGATTTGAATCTAAATCATGTGTTTCGCATGGATTTGAAGTTAACTCGTTTGTTTCGCATGCAGTTGAAGCTAAATCATGTATATCACGAGTATTTGCAGCTAAACCATTTGTTTCGCGTGGATTCGAAGATCAGCCTTCTACTTCGCATTCATTTGAAGTTAAATCATATGTTTCGCATGGATTTGAAGCTAACTCTTTTTTTTCGTATGTAGTTGAAGCTAAATCATGTATATCACAGGTGTATCAAGGTAAACCATTTGTTTCGCTTGGATTCGAAGATAACCATTCTACTTCGCATTGATTTGAAGCTAAATCATACGTTTCGCATGTATTTGAAGATAAATCGTTTGTTTCGCATGCTGTTGAAGCTGAATCAAATGTATAACAAGTATTTGAAGCTAAACCATTTGTTTAGCACGGATTCGAAGATAAGCCTTCTACTCCGCATGATTTTTATCTAAATCATGTTTTTCGCATGGATTTTAAGCTAACTCGTTTCTTTCGCATGCTGTTGAAGCTGAATCAAATGTATAACAAGTATTGAAGCTAAACCATTTGTTTAGCACGGATTCGAAGATAAGCCTTCTACTCCGCATTGATTTGAAGCTAAATCATGTGTTTCGCATGGATTTTAAGCTAACTCGTTTGTTTCGCATGCAGTTGAAGCTAAATCATGTATATCACAAGTATTTGAAGCTAAACTATTCGTTTCGCATGGATTCGAAGATAAGCCTTCCACTTCGCATTGATTTGAAGCTAACTCATGTGTTTCGCATGGATTTGAAGTTAACTCGTTTGTTTCGCATGCAGTTGAAGCTAAAATCATGTATATCACAAGTATTTGAAGCTAAAACATTTGATTCGCATGGATTTGAAGCTAACTCGTTTGTTTCGCATGCTGTTGAAGCTAAACCAAGTGTATCACAAGTATTTGAAGCTAAACCATTTGTTACGCATGGATTCGAAGATCAGCCTTCTACTTCGCATTGATTTGAAGCTAAATCATGTGTTTCGCATGGATTTTAAGCTAACTCGTTTGTTTCGCATGCAGTTGAAGCTAAATCATGTATTTCACAAGTATTTGAAGCTAAACCATTTGTTTCGCATGGATTCGAAGATAAGCCTTCTACTTCGCATTGATTTTAATCTAAATCATGTGATTCGCATGGATTTCAAGCTAACACGTTTGTTTCGCATGCAGTTGAAGCTGAATTATGTATATCACAAGTTTTTGAAGCTAACCATTTGTTTCGCATGGATTCGAAGATAAGCCTTCTACTTCGCATTGATTTGAATCTAAATCATGTGTTTCGCATGGATTTGAAGTTAACTCGTTTGTTTCGCATGCAGTTGAAGCTAAATCATGTATATCACATGTATTTGCAGCTAAACCATTTGTTTCGCGTGGATTCGAAGATAAGCCTTCTACTTCCCATTGATTTTAATCTAAATCATGTGTTTCGCATGGATTTAAAGCTAACTCGTTTGTTTCGCAGGCAGTTAGAGCTGAATCATGTATATCACAAGTATTTGAAGCTAAACTATTCGTTTCGCATGGATTCGAAGATAAGCCATCCACTTCGCATTGATTTGAAGCTAACTCATGTGTTTCGCATGGATTTGAAGTTAACTCGTTTGTTTCGCATGCAGTTGAAGCTAAATCATGTATATCACAAGTATTTGAAGCTAAAACATTTGATTCGCATGGATTTGAAGCTAACTCGTTTGTTTCGCATGCTGTTGAAGCTAAACCAAGTGTATCACAAGTATTTGAAGCTAAACCATTTGTTACGCATGGATTCGAAGATCGGCCTTCTACTTCGCATTGATTTGAAGCTAAATCATGTTTTTCGCATGGATTTTAAGCTAACTCGTTTGTTTCGCAGTTGAAGCTAAATCATGTATTTCACAAGTATTTGAAGCTAAACCATTTGTTTCGCATGGATTCGAAGATAAGCCTTCTACTTCGCATTGATTTTAATCTAAATCATGTGTTTCGCATGGATTTGAAGCTAACACGTTTGTTTCGCATGCAGTTGAAGCTGAATTATGTATATCTCAAGTTTTTGAAGCTAAACCATTTGTTTCGCATGGATTCGAAGATAAGCCTTCTACTTCGCATTGATTTGAATCTAAATCATGTGTTTCGTATGGATTTGAAGTTAACTCGTTTGTTTCGCATGCAGTTGAAGCTAAATCATGTATATCACAAGTATTTGCAGCTAAACCATTTGTTTCGCGTGGATTCGAAGATCAGCCTTCTACTTCGCATTGATTTTAATCTAAATCATGTGATTCGCATGGATTTCAAGCTAACACGTTTGTTTCGCATGCAGTTGAAGCTCAATTATGTATATCACAAGTTTTTGAAGCTAAACCATTTGTATCGCATGGATTCGAAGATAAGCCTTCTACTTCGCATTGATTTGAATCTAAATCATGTGTTTCGCATGGATTTGAAGTTAACTCGTTTGTTTCGCATGCAGTTGAAGCTAAATCATGTATATCACAAGTATTTGCAGCTAAACCATTTGTTTCGCGTGGATTCGAAGATAAGCCTTCTACTTCCCATTGATTTTAATCTAAATCATGTGTTTCGCATGGATTTAAAGCTAACACGTTTGTTTCGCAGGCAGTTAGAGCTGAATCATGTATATCACAAGTATTTGAAGCAAAACTAATCGTTTCGCATGGATTCGAAGATAAGCCATCCACTTCGCATTGATTTGAAGCTAACTCATGTGTTTCGCATGGATTTGAAGTTAACTCGTTTGTTTCGCATGCAGTTGAAGCTAAATCATGTATATCACAAGTATTGGAAGCTAAAACATTTGATTCGCATGGATTTGAAGCTAACTCGTTTGTTTCGCATGCTGTTGAAGCTAAACCAAGTGTATTACAAGTATTTGAAGCTAAACCATTTGTTACGCATGGATTCGAAGATCGGCCTTCTACTTCGCATTGATTTGAAGCTAAATCATGTTTTTCGCATGGACTTTAAGCTAACTCGTTTGTTTCGCATGCAGTTGAAGCTAAATCATGTATTTCACAAGTATTTGAAGCTAAACCATTTGTTTAGCACGGATTCGAAGATAAGCCTTCTACTCCGCATTGATTTTAATCTAAATCATGTTTTTCGCATGGATTTGAAGCTAACTCGTTTCTTTCGCATGCTGTTGAAGCTAAATCATGTATATCACAAGTATTTGAAGCTATATCATACGTTTCGCATGGATTCCAAGATAACCCTTCTAATTCGCATTGATTTGAAGCTAAATGATGTGTTTCGCATGGATTTGAAGCTAACTCGTTTTTTTTCGCATGCAGTTGTAGCTAAATCATGTATATCACAAGTAATTGAAGCTAAACCATTTGTTTCGCATGGATTCGAAGATAAGCCTTCTACTTCGCATTGATTTTAATATAAATCATGTGTTTCGCATGGATTTAAAGCTAACGCGTTTATTTCGCAGGCAGTTAGAGCTGAATCATGTATATCACAAGTATTTGAAGCTAAACTATTCGTTTCGCATGGATTCGAAGATAAGCCTTCCACTTCGCATTGATTTGAAGCTAACTCATGTGTTTCGCATGGATTTGAAGTTAACTCGTTTGTTTCGCATGCAGTTGAAGCTAAATCATGTATATCACAAGTATTTGAAGCTAAAACATTTGGTTCGCATGGATTTGAAGCTAACTCGTTTGTTTCGCATGCTGTTGAAGCTAAACCAAGTGTATCACAAGTATTTGAAGCTAAACCATTTGTTACGCATGGATTCGGAGATCAGCCTTCTACTTCGCATTGATTTGAAGCTAAATCATGTGTTTCGCATGGATTTTAAGCTAACTCGTTTGTTTCGCATGCAGTTGAAGCTAAATCATGTATTTCACAAGTATTTGAAGCTAAACCATTTGTTTCGCATGGATTCGAAGATAAGCCTTCTACTTCGCATTGATTTTAATCTAAATCATGTGATTCGCATGGATTTCAAGCTAACACGTTTGTTTCGCATGCAGTTGAAGCTGAATTATGTATATCACAAGTTTTTGAAGCTAAACCATTTGTTTCGCATGGATTCGAAGATAAGCCTTCTACTTCGCATTGATTTGAATCTAAATCATGTGTTTCGCATGGATTTGAAGTTAACTCGTTTGTTTCGCATGCTGTTGAAGCTAAACCAAGTGTATCACAAGTATTTGAAGCTAAACCATTTGTTACGCATGGATTCGAAGATCAGCCTTCTACTTCGCATTGATTTGAAGCTAAATCATGTGTTTCGCATGGATTTTAAGCTAACTCGTTTGTTTCGCATGCAGTTGAAGCTAAATCATGTATTTCACAAGTATTTGAAGCTAAACCATTTGTTTCGCATGGATTCGAAGATAAGCCTTCTACTTCGCATTGATTTTAATCTAAATCATGTGATCCGCATGGATTTCAAGCTAACACGTTTGTTTCGCATGCAGTTGAAGCTGAATTATGTATATCTCAAGTTTTTGAAGCTAAACCATTTGTTTCGCATGGATTCGAAGATAAGCCTTCTACTTCGCATTGATTTGAATCTAAATCATGTGTTTCGCATGGATTTGAAGTTAACTCGTTTGTTTCGCATGCAGTTGAAGCTAAATCATGTATATCACAAGTATTTGCAGCTAAACCATTTGTTTCGCGTGGATTCGAAGATAAGCCTTCTACTTCCCATTGATTTTAATCTAAATCATGTGTTTCGCATGGATTTAAAGCTAACTCGTTTGTTTCGCAGGCAGTTAGAGCTGAATCATGTATATCACAAGTATTTGAAGCTAAACTATTCGTTTCGCATGGATTCGAAGATAAGCCATCCACTTCGCATTGATTTGAAGCTAACTCATGTGTTTCGCATGGATTTGAAGTTAACTCGTTTGTTTCGCATGCAGTTGAAGCTAAATCATGTATATCACAAGTATTTGAAGCTAAAACATTTGATTCGCATGGATTTGAAGCTAACTCGTTTGTTTCGCATGCTGTTGAAGCTAAACCAAGTGTATCACAAGTATTTGAAGCTAAACCATTTGTTACGCATGGATTCGAAGATCGGCCTTCTACTTCGCATTGATTTGAAGCTAAATCATGTTTTTCGCATGGATTTTAAGCTAACTCGTTTGTTTCGCATGCAGTTGAAGCTAAATCATGTATTTCACAAGTATTTGAAGCTAAACCATTTGTTTCGCATGGATTCGAAGATAAGCCTTCTACTTCGCATTGATTTTAATCTAAATCATGTGTTTCGCATGGATTTGAAGCTAACACGTTTGTTTCGCATGCAGTTGAAGCTGAATTATGTATATCTCAAGTTTTTGAAGCTAAACCATTTGTTTCGCATGGATTCGAAGATAAGCCTTCTACTTCGCATTGATTTGAATCTAAATCATGTGTTTCGTATGGATTTGAAGTTAACTCGTTTGTTTCGCATGCAGTTGAAGCTAAATCATGTATATCACAAGTATTTGCAGCTAAACCATTTGTTTCGCGTGGATTCGAAGATCAGCCTTCTACTTCGCATTCATTTGAAGTTAAATCATATGTTTCGCATGGATTTGAAGCTAACTCTTTTTTTTCGTATGTAGTTGAAGCTAAATCATGTATATCACAGGTGTATCAAGGTAAACTATTTGTTTCGCTTGGATTCGAAGATAAGCCTTCTACTTCGCATTGATTTTAATCTAAATCATGTGTTTCGCATGGATTTAAAGCTAACTCGTTTGTTTCTCAGGCAGTTAGAGCTGAATCATGTATATCACAAGTATTTGAAGCTAAACTATTCGTTTCGCATGGATTCGAAGATAAGCCTTCCACTTCGCATTGATTTGAAGCTAACTCATGTGTTTCGCATGGATTTGAAGTTAACTCGTTTGTTTCGCATGCAGTTGAAGCTAAATCATGTATTTCACAAGTATTTGAAGCTAAACCATTTGTTTCGCATGGATTCGAAGATAAGCCTTCTACTTCGCATTGATTTTAATCTAAATCATGTGATTCGCATGGATTTCAAGCTAACACGTTTGTTTCGCATGCAGTTGAAGCTGAATTATGTATATCACAAGTTTTTGAAGCTAAACCATTTGTATCGCATGGATTCGAAGATAAGCCTTCTACTTCGCATTGATTTGAATCTAAATCATGTGTTTCGCATGGATTTGAAGTTAACTCGTTTGTTTCGCATGCAGTTGAAGCTAAATCATGTATATCACAAGTATTTGCAGCTAAACCATTTGTTTCGCGTGGATTCGAAGATAAGCCTTCTACTTCCCATTGATTTTAATCTAAATCATGTGTTTCGCATGGATTTAAAGCTAACTCGTTTGTTTCGCAGGCAGTTAGAGCTGAATCATGTATATCACAAGTATTTGAAGCTAAACTATTCGTTTCGCATGGATTCGAAGATAAGCCATCCACTTCGCATTGATTTGAAGCTAACTCATGTGTTTCGCATGGATTTGAAGTTAACTCGTTTGTTTCGCATGCAGTTGAAGCTAAATATGTATATCACAAGTATTTGAAGCTAAAACATTTGATTCGCATGGATTTGAAGCTAACTCGTTTGTTTCGCATGCTGTTGAAGCTAAATCATGTATATCACAAGTATATGAAGCAAATCCATTTGTTTCGCATGGATTCGTAGATAAGCCTTCTACTTCGCATTGATTTGAAGCTAAATCATGTGTTTCGCATGGATTTGAATCTAACTCGTTTGTTTCGCATGCTGTTGAAACTAAATCATGTATATCACAAGTATTTGAAGCTATATCATTTGTTTCGCATGGAGTCGAAGATTAGCCTTCTACTTCGCATTGATTAGATGCTAAGTCATGTGTTTCGCATGGGTTTGAAGCTATATCACTTATATTCACAAGTATGTGAAGGTAAATCTTTCGTTTCGCATGGATTTGAAGCTAAGCCATCAACTTCGCGTTGACTTGATGCTAAATCATGTTTTTCGTTTGGACTTGAAGCTAACTCGTTTGTTTCGCATGTTGTTGAAGATAAATCATGTATATCACAAGTATTTGAAGCTAAACCATTTGTTTCGCATTTATTAGAAGCTAAGCCTTCTACTTCGCATTGATTTGAGGCTAAATCATGTGTTTCGCATGGATTTGAAGCTAACTCGTTTGTTTCGCATGCTGTTGAAGATGAATCATGTATATCACAAGTATTTGTAGCTATATCATATGTTTCGCATGGATTCGAAGATAACCCTTCTAATTCGCATGGATTTGAATCTAACTCGTTTATTTCGCATGCTGTTGAAACTAAATCATGTATATCACAAGTATTTGAAGCTGTATCATTTGTTTCGCATGGATTCGAAGAATAGCCTTCTACTTCGCATTGATTAGATGCTAAGTCGTGTGTTTCGCATGGGTTTGAAGCTAACTCGTTTGTTTCGCCTGCATTTGAAGCTATATCACTTATATTCACAAGTATGTGAAGGTAAATCTTTCGTTTCGCATGGATTTGAAGCTAAGCCATCAACTTCGCGTTGACTTGATGCTAAATCATGTTTTTCGTTTGGACTTGAAGCTAACTCGTTTGTTTCGCATGTTGTTGAAGATAAATCATGTATATCACAAGTATTTGAAGCTAAACCATTTGTTTCGCATTTATTAGAAGCTAAGCCTTATACTTCGCATTGATTTGAGGCTAAATCATGTGTTTCGCATGGATTTGAAGCTAACTCGTTTGTTTCGCATGCTGTTGAAGCTGAATCATGTATATCACAAGTATTTGAAGTTAAACCATTTGTTTCGCATGGATTCGAAGATAATCCATCTATTTCGCATTGATTTGAAGCTAAATCATGTGTTTTGCATGGATTTGAATCTAACTCGTTTGTTTCGCATGCTGTTGAAACTAAATCATTTATATCACAAGTATTTGAAGCTAAACCATTTGCTTCGCATGTATTCGAAGGACAGCCTTCTACTTCGCATTGATTTGAGGCTAAGTCATTTGTTTCGCATGGATTTGAATCTAACTCGTTTGTTTCGCATGCTGTTGAAACTAAATCGTTTATATCACAAGTATTTGAAGCTAAACCATTTGCTTCGCATGGATTCGAAGATAAGCCTTGCACTTCGCATTGATTTGAAGCTAACTCATGTGTTTCGCATGGATTTGAAGTTAACTCGTTTGTTTCGCATGCAGTTGAAGCTAAATCATGTATATCACAAGTATTTGCAGCTAAACCATTTGTTTCGCGTGGATTCGAAGATCAGCCTTCTACTTCGCATTGATTTTAATCTAAGTCATGTGTTTCGCATGGATTTGAAGCTAACACGTTTGTTTCGCATGCAGTTGAAGCTGAATCATGTATATCACAAGTATTTGAAGCCAAACCATTTGTTTCTCATGGATTCGAAGATAATCCATCTATTTCGCATTGATTTGAATCTAAATCATGTGTTTTGCATGGATTTGAATCTAACTCGTTCATTTCGCATGCTGTTGAAGCTAAATCATGTATATCACAAGTATATGAAGCTAAACCATTTGTTTCGCATGGATTCGAAGATAACCCTTCTACTTCGCATTGATTTGAAGCTAAATCATGTGTTTCGCATGGATTTGAAGTTAACTCGTTTGTTTCGCATGCAGTTGAAGCTAAATCATGTATATCACAAGTATTTGCAGCTAAACCATTTGTTTCGCGTGGATTCGAAGATCAGCCTTCTACTTCGCATTGATTTTAATCTAAATCATGTGTTTCGCATGGATTTGAAGCTAACTCGTTTGTTTCGCATGCTGTTGAAGCTAAATCAAGTGTATCACAAGTATTTGAAGCTAAACCATTTGCTTCGCATGGATTCGAAGGTAAGCCTTCCACATCGCATTGATTTGAAGCTAAATCATGTGTTTCGCATGGATTTGAAGCTAACTCGTTTGTTTCGCATGCTGTTGAAGCTAAATCATGTATATCACAAGTATTTGAAGCTAAACCATTTGTTTCGCATTTATTCGAAGCTAAGCCTTCTACTTCGCATTGATTTGATGCTAAGTCATTTGTTTCGCATGGATTCGAAGATAAGCCTTCCACTTCGCATTGATTAGATGCTAAATCATGTGTTTCGCATGGATTTGAAGCTAACTCGTTTGTTTCGCATGCTGTTGAAGCTAACTCAAGTGTATCACAAGTATTTGAAGCTAAACCATTTGCTTCGCATGGATTCGAAGATCAGCCTTCTACTTCGCATTGATATGAAGTTAAATAATATGTTTCGCATGGATTTGAAGCTAACTCTTTTTTTCGTACGCAGTTGAAGCTAAATCATGTATATCACAAGTATTTGCAGCAAAACCATTTGTTTCCCATGGATTCGAAGATAACCATTCTACTTCGCATTGATTTGAAGCTAAATCATGTGTTTCGCATGGATTTGAATCTAAATCGTTCATTTCGCATGCTGTTGAAGCTAAATCATGTATATCACAAGTATATGAAGCTAAACCATTTGTTTCGCATGGATTCGAAGATAAGCCTTCCACTTCGCATTGATTTGAAGCTAAATCATGTGTTTCGCATGGATTTGAAGCTAACTCGTTTGTTTCGCATGCTGTTGAAGCTAAATCATGTATATCAAAAGTTTTGGAAGCTAAACTATTCGTTTCACATGGATTTGAAGATCAGTCTTCTACTTCGCATTGATTTGAAACTAAATCATGTGTTTCGCATGGATTTGAAGTTAACTCGTTTGTTTCGCATGCAGTTGAATCTAAATCATTTATATCAAAATTATTTGAAGCTAAATCATTTGTTTTGCATTGATTTGAAGACAAAGCTTTTACCTCGCATTGATTTGAATCTAAATCATGTGTTTCGCATGAATGTGAAGCTAACTCCTTTGTCTCGCTTCCAGTTGAAGCTAAATCCATTATATAGCAAGTATTTTAACCTAAATCACTTGAATCGCATGGATTTGTAGTTAAACCTTCTACTACGCAATGCATGGAAGATAAATCATGTGTTTCGTTTGGACTTGAAGCTAAATTGTTTGTTTCGCATGCAGTTGAAGCTAAATCATGTATATCACAAGTATTTGAAGCTAAACCATTTGCTTCGTATGGATTCGAAGGTCAGCCTCCTACTTCCCATTGATTTGAAGCTAAATTATGTGTTCGCATGGATTTGAAGCTACCTCGTTTGTTTCGCATGCTGTTGAAGCTGAATCATGTATATCACAAGTATTTGTAGCTATATCATATGTTTCGCATGGATTCGAAGATAACCCTTCTAATTCGTATTGATTTGAAGCTAAATCATGTGTTTCGCATGGATTTGAAGCTAACTCGTTTGTTTCGCATGCAGTTGAAGCTGAATCATGAATATCACAAGTATTTGAAACTAAACTATTCGTTTCGCATGGTTCCGAAGATAAGCCTTCTACTTCGCATTGATTTTAATCTAAATCATGTGTTTCGCATGGATTTGAAGCTAACTCGTTTGTTTCGCATGTTGTTGGAACTAAATCATGTATATCACAAGTATTTGAAGCTAAACTATTCGTTTCGCATGGATTCGAAGGTAAGCCTTCCACATCGCATTGATTTGAAGCTAAATCATGTGTTTAGCATGGATTTGAAGTTAACTCGTTTGTTTCGCATGCAGTTGAAGCTAAATCATGTATATCACAAGTATTTGCAGCTAAACCATTTGTTTCGCATGGATTCGAAGATAACCCTTATACTTCGAATTGATTTGAATCTAACTCGTTTATTACGCATGCTGTTGAGGCTAAATCATGTATATCACAAGTATATGAAGCTAAACCATTTGTTTCGCATGGATACGAAGATCAGCCTTCTACTTCTCATTGATTAGAAGCTAAATCATGTGTTTCGCATGGATTTGAAGCTAACTCGTTTGTTTCGCATGCTGTTGAAGCTAACTCAAGTGTATCACAAGTATTTGAAGCTAAACCATTTGCTTCGCATGGATTCGAAGATCAGCCTTCAACTTCGCATTGATATGAAGTTAAATAATATGTTTCGCATGGATTTGAAGCTAACTCTTTTTTTCGTACGCAGTTGAAGCTAAATCATGTATATCACAAGTATTTGCAGCTAAACCATTTGTTACCCATGGATTCGAAGATAACCCTTCTACTTCGCATTGATTTGAAGCTAAATCATGTGTTTCGCATGGATTTGAATCTAACTCGTTCATTTCGCATGCTGTTGAAGCTAAATCATGTATATCACAAGTATTTGCAGCTAAACCATTTGTTTCCCATGGATTCGAAGATAACCCTTCTACTTCGCATTGATTTGAAGCTAAATCATGCGTTTCGCATGGATTTGAAGCTAACTCGTTTGTTTCGCATTCTGTTGAAGCTAAATCATGCATATCACAAGTATTTGAAGCTAAACCATTTGCTTCGCATGGATTCGAAGATCAGCCTTCTACTTCGCATTGATATGAAGTTAAATCAAATGTTTCGCATGGATTTGAAGCCAACTCTTTTTTTTCGTATGCAGTTGAAGCTAAATTATGTATATCACAAGTATTTGCAGCTAAACCATTTGTTTCGCATTTATTAGAAGCTAAGCCTTCTACTTCGCATTGATTTGGGGCTAAATCATGTGTTTCGCATGGATTTGAAGCTAACTCGTTTGTTTCGCATTCTGTTGAAGCTAAATCGTGCATATCACAAGTATTTGAAGCTAAACTATTTGTTTCGCATGGATTCGAAGATAAGCCTCCTACTTCGCATTGATTTGAAGCTAAATCATGTGTTCGCATGGATTTGAAGCTACCTCGTTTGTTTCGCATGCTGTTAAAGCTAAATCATGTATATCACAAGTATTTGAAGCTAAACCATTTGCTTCGTATGGATTCGAAGGTCAGCCTCCTACTTCGCATTGATTTGAAGCTATATTATGTGTTCGCATGGATTTGAAGCTACCTCGTTTGTTTCGCATGCTGTTAAAGCTAAATCATGTATATCACAAGTATTTGAAGCTAAACCATTTGTTTCGCATGGATTCGAAGATAAGCCTTCCACTTCGCATTGATTTGAAGCTAACTCATGTGTTTCGCATGGATTCGAAGTTAACTCGTTTGTTTCGCATGCAGTTGAAGCTAAATCATGTATATCACAAGTATTTGCAGTTAAACCATTTGTATCGCATGGATTCGATGATAACCCTTCTAATTCGCATGGATTTGAACCTAAATCATGTGTTTCGCATGGATTTGAAGCTAACTCGTTTGTTTCGCCTGCATTTGAAGCTATATCACTTATATTCACAAGTATGTGAAGCTAAATCTTTCGTTTCGCATGGATTTGAAGCTAAGCCATCAACTTCGCGTTGACTTGATGCTAAATCATGTTTTTCGTTTGGACTTGAAGCTAACTCGTTTGTTTCGCATGCTGTTTGAACTAAATCATGTATATCACAAGTATTTGAAGCTATATCATTTGTTTCGCATTTATTCGAAGATAAGCCTTCTACTTCGCATTGATTTTAATCTAAATCATGTGTTTCGCACGGATTTGAAGCTAACTCGTTTGTTTCGCATGCAGTTGAAGCTGAATCATGTATATCACAAGTATTTGAAGCTAAACAATTTGATTCCCATGGATTTGAAGCTAAGCTTTCTACTTAGCATTGATTTGAAGATAAATCATGTGTTTCGCTTGGATTTGAAGATAACTCGTTTATTTCGCATGCTGTTGGAGCTGAATCATGTATATCACAAGTATTTGTAGCTATATCATATGTTTCGCATGGATTCGAAGATAACCCTTCTAATTCGTATTGATTTGAAGCTAAATCATGTGTTTCGCATGGATTTGAAGCTAACTCGTTTGTTTCGCATGCAGTTGAAGCTGAATCATGAATATCACAAGTATTTGAAGCTAAACTATTCGTTTCGCATGGTTTCGAAGATAAGCCTTCTACTTCGCATTGATTTTAATCTAAATCATGTGTTTCGCATGGATTTGAAGCTAACTCGTTTGTTTCGCATGTTGTTGGAACTAAATCATGTATATCACAAGTATTTGAAGCTAAACTATTCGTTTCGCATGGATTCGAAGGTAAGCCTTCCACATCGCATTGATTTGAAGCTAAATCATGTGTTTAGCATGGATTTGAAGTTAACTCGTTTGTTTCGCATGCAGTTGAAGCTAAATCATGTATATCACAAGTATTTGCAGCTAAACCATTTGTTTCGCATGGATTCGAAGATAACCCTTATACTTGGAATTGATTTGAATCTAACTCGTTTATTTCGCATGCTGTTGAGGCTAAATCATGTATATCACAAGTATATGAAGCTAAACCATTTGTTTCGCATGGATACGAAGATCAGCCTTCTACTTCTCATTGATTAGAAGCTAAATCATGTGTTTCGCATGGATTTGAAGCTAACTCGTTTGTTTCGCATGCTGTTGAAGCTAACTCAAGTGTATCACAAGTATTTGAAGCTAAACCATTTGCTTCGCATGGATTCGAAGATCAGCCTTCAACTTCGCATTGATATGAAGTTAAATAATATGTTTCGCATGGATTTGAAGCTAACTCTTTTTTTCGTTACGCAGTTGAAGCTAAATCATGTATATCACAAATATTTGCAGCTAAACCATTTGTTACCCATGGATTCGAAGATAACCCTTCTACTTCGCATTGATTTGAAGCTAAATCATGTGTTTCGCATGGATTTGAATCTAACTCGTTCATTTCGCATGCTGTTGAAGCTAAATCATGTATATCACAAGTATTTGCAGCTAAACCATTTGTTTCCCATGGATTCGAAGATAACCCGACTACTTCGCATTGATTTGAAGCTAAATCATGTGTTTCGCATGGATTTGAATCTAACTCGTTCATTTCGCATTCTGATGAAGCTAAATCAAGTGTATCACAAGTATTTGAAGCCAAACCATTTGCTTAGCATGGATTCGAAGATCAGCCTTCTACTTCGCATTTATTAGATGGTAAATCATGCGTTTCGCATGGATTTGAAGCTAACTCGTTTGTTTCGCATTCTGTTGAAGCTAAATCATGCATGTCACAAGTATTTGAAGCTAAACCATTTGCTTCGCATGGATTCGAAGATCAGCCTTCTACTTCGCATTGATATGAAGTTAAATCAAATGTTTCGCATGGATTTGAAGCCAACTATTTTTTTTCGTATGCAGTTGAAGCTAAATTATGTATATCACAAGTATTTGCAGCTAAACCATTTGTTTCGCATTTATTAGAAGCTAAGCCTTCTACTTCGCATTGATTTGGGGCTAAATCATGTGTTTCGCATGGATTTGAAGCTAACTCGTTTGTTTCGCATTCTGTTGAAGCTAAATCGTGCATATCACAAATATTTGAAGCTAAACCATTTGTTTCGCATGGATTCGAAGATAAGCCTCCTACTTCGCATTGATTTGAAGCTAAATCATGTGTTCGCATGGATTTGAAGCTACCTCGTTTGTATCGCATGCTGTTAAAGCTAAATCATGAATATCACAAGTATTTGAAGCTAAACCATTTGCTTCGTATGGATTCGAAGGTCAGCCTCCTACTTCGCATTGATTTGAAGCTAAATCATGTGTTCGCATGGATTTGAAGCTACCTCGTTTGTTTCGCATGCTGTTAAAGCTAAATCATGTATATCACAAGTATTTGAAGCTAAACCATTTGTTTCGCATGGATTCGAAGATAAGCCTTCCACTTCGCATTGATTTGAAGCTAACTCATGTGTTTCGCATGGATTCGAAGTTAACTCGTTTGTTTCGCATGCAGTTGAAGCTAAATCATGTATATCACAAGTATTTGCAGTTAAACCATTTGTTTCGCATGGATTCGAAGCTAATTCGTTTGTTTCGCATGCTGTTGAAACTAAATCATTTATATCACAAGTATTTGAAGCTAAACCATTTGCTTCGCATGGATTCGAAGGTCAGCCTTCTACTTCGCATTGATTTGATGCTAAGTCATTTGTTTCGGATGGATTTGAAGCTAACTCGATGGTTTCGCATGCAGTTGAAGCTAAATCAAGTGTATCACAAGTATTTGAAGCTAAACCATTTGATTGGCATGGATTTGAAGCTAAGCTTTCTACTTAGCATTGATTTGAAGATAAATCATGTGTTTCGCTTGGATTTGAAGATAACTCGTTTGCTTCGCATGCTGTTGAAGCTAAATCATGTATATCACAAGTATTTGAAGTTAAACCATTTGTTTCGCATGGATTCGAAGATAATCCATTTATTTCGCATTGATTTGAAGCTAAATCATGTGTTTTGCATGGATTTGAATCTAACTCGTTTGTTTCGCTTGTTGTTGGAACTAAATCATGTATATCACAAGTATTTGAAGCTAAACTATTCGTTTCGCATGGATTCGAAGGTAAGCCTTCCACATCGCATTGATTTGAAGCTAAATCATGTGTTTCGCATTGATTTGAAGTTAACTCGTTTGTTTCGCATGCAGTTGAAGCTAAATCATGTATACCACAAGTATTTGCAGCTAAACCATTTGTTTCGCATGGATTCGAAGATAACCCTTATACTTCGCATTGATTTGAATCTAACTCGTTTATTTGGCATGCTGTTGAGGCTAAATCATGTATATCACAAGTATATGAAGTTAATCCATTTGTTTCGCATGGATACGAAGATCAGCCTTCTACTTCTCATTGATTAGAAGCTAAATCATGTGTTTCGCATGGGTTTGAAGATAACTCGTTTGTTTCGCCTACATTTGAAGCTATATCACTTATATTCACAAGTATGTGAAGCTAAATCATTCGTTTCGCATGGATTTGAAGCTAAGCCATCAACTTCACGTTGACTTGGTGCTAAATCATGTTTTTGCTTGGACTTGAAGCTAACTCGTTTGTTTCGCATGTTGTTGAAGTTAAATCATGTATATCACAAGTATTTGAAGATAAACCATTTGTTTCGCATTTATTCGAAGCTAAGCCTTCTACTTCGCATTGATTTGAGGCTAAATCATGTGTTTCGCATGGATTTGAATCTAACTCGTTTGTTTCGCATGCTGTTGAAGCTAAATCATGTATATCACAATTATTTGAAGCTAAACCATTTGTATCGCATGGAATCGAAGATAAGCCACCTACTTCACATTGATTTGTAGCTAAATCATGTGTTTCGGATGGATTTGAAGCTAACTCGTTTGTTTCGCATGCAGTTGAAGCTAAATCATGTATATCACAAGTATTTGCAGCTAAACCATTTGATTGGCATGGATTTGAAGCTAAGCTTTCTACTTAGCATTGATTTGAAGATAAATCATGTGTTTCGCTTGGATTTGAAGATAACTCGTTTGCTTCGCATGCTGTTGAAGCTAAATCATGTATATCAAAAGTATTTGAAGCTAAACCATTTGATTCCCATGGATTTGAAGCTAAGCTTTCTACTTAGCATTAATTTGAAGATAAATCATGTGTTTCGCGTGGATTCGAAGATCAACCTTCTACTTCGCATTGATTAGATGCTAAATCATGTGTTTCGCATGGGTTTGAAGCTAACTCGTTTGTTTCGCCTGCATTTGAAGGCATATCACTTATATTTTCAAGTATGTGAAGCTAAATCATTCGTTTTGCATGGATTTGAAGCTAAGCCATCAACTTCGCGTTGACTTGATGCTAATTCATGTGTTTCGCATGGATTTGAAGCTAACTCGTTTGTTTCGCAGGCAGTTGAAACTGAATCATGTATATCAAAAGTATTTGAAGCTAAACTATTCGTTTCGCATGGATTCGAAGATAAACCTTCCACTTCGCATTGATTTGAAGCTAAATCATGTGTTCCGGATGGGTTTGAAGCTAACTCGTTTATTTCGCATGCTGTTGAAGCTAAATCATGTATATCACAAGTATATGAAGCTAATCCATTTGTTTCGCATGGTTTCGAAGATAAGCCTTCTACTTCGCATTGATTTGAAGATAAATCATGTGTTTCGCATGGATTTGAATCTAACTCGTTTGTTTCGCATGCTGTTGGAACTAAATCATGTATATCACAAGTATTTGAAGCTATATCATTTGTTTCGCATTTATTCGAAGATAAGCCTTCTACTTCGCATTGATTTGAATCTAAATCATGTGTTTCGCATGGATTTGAAGCTAACTCGTTTGTTTCGCATGCAGTTGAAGCTAAATCATGTATATCAAAAGTATTTGAAGCTAAACCATTTGATTCCCATGGATTTGAAGCTAAGCTTTCTACTTAGCATTAATTTGAAGATAAATCATGTGTTTCGCGTGGATTCGAAGATCAACCTTCTACTTCGCATTGATTTGAGGCTAAATCATGTGTTTCGCATGGTTTTGAAGCTAACTCGTTTATTTCGCATGCTGTTGAAGCTAAAAAAAGTGTATCACAAGTATTTGAAGCTAAACAATTTGCTTCACATGGATTCGAAGATCAGCCTTCTACTTCGCATTGATTAGAAGCTAAATCATGTGTTTCGCATGGGTTTGAAGATAACTCGTTTGTTTCGCCTACATTTGAAGCTATATCGCTTATATTCACAAGTATGTGAAGCTAAATCATTCGTTTCGCATGGATTTGAAGCTAAGCCATCAACTTCACGTTGACTTGGTGCTAAATCATGTTTTTGCTTGGACTTGAAGCTAACTCGTTTGTTTCGCATGTTGTTGAAGCTAAATCATGTATATCACAAGTATTTGAAGATAAACCATTTGTTTCGCATTTATTCGAAGCTAAGCCTTCTACTTCGCATTGATTTGAGGCTAAATCATGTGTTTTGCATGGATTTGAATCTAACTCGTTTGTTTCGCATGCTGTTGAAGCTAAATCATGTATATCACAATTATTTGAAGCTAAACCATTTGTATCGCATGGAATCGAAGATAAGCCACCTACTTCGCATTGATTTGTAGCTAAATCATTTGTTTCGCATGGATTTGAAGTTAACTCGTTTGTCTCGCATGCAGTTGAAGCTAAATCAAGTGTATCACAAGTATTTGCAGCTAAACCATTTGCTTCGCATGGATTCGAAGCTAAGCCTTCTACTTCGCATTGATTTGAGGCTAAATCATGTGTTTCGCTTGGATTTGAAGCTAACTCGTTTTTTCGCTAGCAGTTGAAGCTAAATCATGTATATCAAAAGTATTTGAAGCTAAACCATTTGATTCCCATGGATTTGAAGCTAAGCTTTCTACTTAGCATTAATTTGAAGATAAATCATGTGTTTCGCGTGGATTCGAAGATCAACCTTCTACTTCGCATTGATTAGATGCTAAATCACGTGTTTCGCATGGATTTGACGCTAACTCGTTTGTTTCGCATGCTGTTGAAGCTAAATCATGTATATCACAAGTATTTGAAGCTAAACTATTCGTTTCAAATGGATTCGAAGATAAGCCTTCCACTTCGCATTGATTTGAAGCTAAATCATGTGTTTCGCATGGATTTGAAGCTAACTCGTTTGTTTCGCATGCTGTTGAAACTAAATCATGTATATCACAAGTATTTGAAGCTATATCATTTGTTTCGCATGGATTAGAAGATTAGCCTTCTACTTCGCATTGATTAGATGCTAAATCATGTGTTTTGCATGGGTTTGAAGCTAACTCGTTTGTTTCGCCTGCATTTGAAGCTATATCACTTATATTCACAAGTATGTGAAGCTAAATCATTCGTTTCGCATGGATTTGAAGCTAAGCCATCAACTTCGCGTTGACTTGATACTAAATCATGTGTTTCGCAAGGATCTGAAGCTAACTCGTTTGTTTCGCATGCTGTTGAAGCTAAATCATGTATATCACAAGTATTTGAAGCTATATCATATGTTTCGCATGGATTCGAAGATAACCCTTCTAATTCGCATTGATTTGAAGCTAAATCATGTGTTTCGCATGGATTTGAAGCTAACTCGTTTGCTTCGCATGCTGATGAAGCTAAGTCATGTATATCACAAGTATTTGAAGCTAAACCATTTGTTTCGCATGGATTCGAAGATAAGCCTCCTACCTCGCATTGATTTGTAGCTAAATCATGTGTTCGCATGGACTGGAAGCTACCTCGTTTGTTTCGCATTCTGTTGAAGCTAAATCAAGTGTATCACAAGTATTTGAAGCCAAACCATTTGCTTCGCATGGATTCGAAGATCAGCCTTCTACTTCGCATTTATTAGATGGTAAATCATGCGTTTCGCATGGATTTGAAGCTAACTCGTTTGTTTCGCATTCTGTTGAAGCTAAATCATGCATATCACAAGTATTTGAAGCTAAACCATTTGTTTCGCATGAATTCGAAGATAAGCCTCCTACCTCGCATTGATTTGTAGCTAAATCATGTGTTCGCATGGACTGGAAGCTACCTCGTTTGTTTCGCATTCTGTTGAAGCTAAATCAAGTGTATCACAAGTATTTGAAGCTAAACCATTTGTTTCGCATGGATTCGAAGATAAGCCCCCTACTTCGCATTGATTTGAAGCTAAAACATCTGTTTCGCATGGATTTGAAGCTAACTCGTTTGTTTCGCATGCAGTTGAACCTGAATCATGTATATCACAAGTAATTGAAGCTAAACTATTCGTTTCGCATGGATTCGAAGATAACCCTTCTTCTTTGCATTGATTTGAAGCTAGATCATTTGTTTCGCATGGATTTGAATCTAACTCGTTTGCTTCGCATGCTGTTGAAGCTAAATCAAGTGTATCACTAGTATTTGAAGCTAAACCATTTGTTTCGCGTGGATTCGAAGATCAACCTTCTACTTCGCATTGATTAGATGCTAAATCACGTGTTTCGCATGGATTTGACGCTAACTCGTTTGTTTCGCATGCTGTTGAAGCTAAATCATGTATATCACAAGTATTTGAAGCTAAACTATTCGTTTCAAATGGATTCGAAGATAAGCCTTCCACTTCGCATTGATTTGAAGCTAAATCATGTGTTTCGTATGGATTTGAAGTTATCTCGTTTGCTTCGCATGCTTTTGAAGCTAAATCATGTATATCACAAGTATTTGAAGTTAAACCATTTGTTTCGCATGGATTCGAAGATAATCCATCTATTTCGCATTGATTTGAAGCTAAATCATGTGTTTTGCATGGATTTGAATCTAACTCGTTTGTTTCGCATGTTGTTGGAACTAAATCATGTATATCACAAGTATTTGAAGCTAAACCATTTGCTTCGCATGGATTCGAAGGTCAGCCTTCTACTTCGCATTGATTTGATGCTAAGTTATTTGTTTCGCATGGATTTGAAGCTAACTCGTTTGTTTCGCATGCTGTTGAAGCTAAATCACGTATATCACAATTATTTGAAGCTAAACCATTTGTATCGCATGGAATCGAAGATAAGCCACCTACTTCGCATTGATTTGTAGCTAAATCATGTGTTTCGCATGGATTTGAAGCTAACTCGTTTATTTCGCATGCTGTTGAACCTAAATCAAGTGTATCACAAGTATTTGAAGCTAAACAATTTGCTTCGCATGGATTCGAAGATCAGCCTTCTACTTCGCATTGATTAGATGCTAAATCGTGTGTTTCGCATGGATTTGAAGCTAATTCGTTTGTTTCACCTGCATTTGAAGCAATATCACTTATATTCTCAAGTATGTGAAGCTAAATCATTCGTTGCGCATGGATTTGAAGCTAAGCCGTCAACTTCGCGTTGACTTGATGATAAATCATGTTTTTCGCTTGGACTTGAAGCTAACTCGTTTGTTTCGCATGCTGTTGAAGCTAAGTCATGTATATCACAAGTATTTGAAGCTAAACCATTTGTTTCGCATGGATTCGAAGATAAGCCTTCCATTTCGCATTCACTTGAAGCTAAATCATGTGTTTCGCATGGGTTTGAAGCCAACTCGTTTGTTTCACCTGCATTTGAAGCTATATCACTTATATTCTCAAGTATGTGAAGCTAAATCATTCGTTTCGCATGTATTTGAAGCTAAGCCGTCAACTTCGCGTTGACTTGATGATAAATCATGTTATTCGCTTGGACTTGAAGCTAGCTCGTTTGTTTCGCATACTGTTGAAACTAAATCATTTATATCACAAGTATTTGATGCTAAACCATTTGCTTCGCATGGATTCGAAGATAAGCCTTGCACTTCGCATTGATTTGAAGCTAACTCATGTGTTTCGCATGGATTTGAAGTTAACTCGTTTGTTTCGCATGCAGTTGAAGCTAAATCATGTATATCACAAATATTTGCAGCTAAACCATTTGTTTCGCATGGATTCGAAGATAACCCTTCTACTTCGCAATGATTTGAAGCTAAATCATGTGTTTCGCATGGATTTGAAGCTAACTCGTTTGTTTCGCATGCTGTTGAAACTAAATCATGTATATCACAAGTATTTGAAGCTATATCATTTGTTTCGCATGGATTCGAAGATTAGCCTTCAACTTCGCATTGATTAGATGCTAAATCATGCGTTTAGCATGGGTTTGAAGCTAACTCGTTTGTTTCGCCTGCATTTGAAGCTATATCACTTAAATTCACAAGTATGTGAAGCTAAATCATTCGTTTCGCATGGATTTGAAGCTAAGCCATCAACTTCGCGTTGACTTGATACTAAATCATGTGTTTCGCAAGGATTTGAAGCTAACTCGTTTGTTTCGCATGCTGTTGAAGCTAAATCATGTATATCACAAGTATTTGAAGCTATATCATATGTTTCGCATGGATTCGAAGATAACCCTTCTAATTCGCATTGATTTGAAGCTAAATCATGTGTTTCGCATGGATTTGAAGCTAACTCGTTTGTTTCGCATGCTGATGAAGCTAAGTCATGTATATCACAAGTATTTGAAGCTAAACCATTTGTTTCGCATGGATTCGAAGATAAGCCTCCTACCTCGCATTGATTTGTAGCTAAATCATGTGTTCGCATGGACTGGAAGCTACCTCGTTTGTTTCGCATTCTGTTGAAGCTAAATCAAGTGTATCACAAGTATTTGAAGCCAAACCATTTGCTTCGCATGGATTCGAAGATCAACCTTCTACTTCGCATTGATTAGATGCTAAATCACGTGTTTCGCATGGATTTGACGCTAACTCGTTTGTTTCGCATGCTGTTGAAGCTAAATCATGTATATCACAAGTATTTGAAGCTATATCATATGTTTCGCATGGATTCGAAGATAACCCTTCTAATTCGCATTGATTTGAAGCTAAATCATGTGTTTCGCATGGATTCGAAGCTAACTCGTTTGTTTCGCATGCTGTTGAAACTAAATCATGTATATCACAAGTACTTGAAGCTATATCATTTGTTTCGCATGGATTCGAAGATTAGCCTTCTACTTCGCATTGATTAGATGCTAAATCATGCGTTTCGCATGGGTTTGAAGCTAACTCGTTTGTTTCGCCTGCATTTGAAGCTATATCACTTATATTCACAAGTATGTGAAGCTAAATCATTCGTTTCGCATTGATTTGAAGCTAAGCCATCAACTTCGCGTTGACTTGATGCTAAATCATGTGTTTCGCATGGATTTTTTAAGCTAACTCGTTTGTTTCGCATGCTGTTGAAGCTAAATCATGTATATCACAAGTAATTGAAGCTAAACTATTCGTTTCGCATGGATTCGAAGATAACCCTTCTTCTTTGCATTGATTTGAAGCTAGATCATTTGTTTCGCATGGATTTGAATCTAACTCGTTTGCTTCGCATGCTGTTGAAGCTAAATCAAGTGTATCACTAGTATTTGAAGCTAAACCATTTGTTTCGCGTGGATTCGAAGATCAACCTTCTACTTCGCATTGATTAGATGCTAAATCACGTGTTTCGCATGGATTTGACGCTAACTCGTTTGTTTCGCATGCTGTTGAAGCTAAATCATGTATATCACAAGTATTTGAAGCTAAACTATTCGTTTCAAATGGATTCGAAGATAAGCCTTCTTCTTTGCATTGATTTGAAGCTAGATCATTTGTTTCGCATGGATTTGAATCTAACTCGTTTGCTTCGCATGCTGTTGAAGCTAAATCAAGTGTATCACTAGTATTTGAAGCTAAACCATTTGCTTCGCATGGATTCGAAGGTCAGCCTTCTACTTCGCATTGATTTGATGCTAAGTCATTTGTTTCGCATGGATTTGAAGCTAACTCGTTTGTTTCGCATGCTGTTGAAGCTAAATCACGTATATCACAATTATTTGAAGCTAAACCATTTGTATCGCATGGAATCGAAGATAAGCCACCTACTTCGCATTGATTTGTAGCTAAATCATGTGTTTCGCATGGATTTGAAGCTAACTCGTTTATTTCGCATGCTGTTGAACCTAAATCAAGTGTATCACAAGTATTTGAAGCTAAACAATTTGCTTCGCATGGATTCGAAGATCAGCCTTCTACTTCGCATTGATTAGATGCTAAATCTTGTGTTTCGCATGGATTTGAAGCTAATTCGTTTGTTTCACCTGCATTTGAAGCAATATCACTTATATTCTCAAGTATGTGAAGCTAAATCATTCGTTGCGCATGGATTTGAAGCTAAGCCGTCAACTTCGCGTTGACTTGATGATAAATCATGTTTTTCGCTTGGACTTGAAGCTAACTCGTTTGTTTCGCATGCTGTTGAAGCTAAGTCATGTATATCACAAGTATTTGAAGCTAAACCATTTGTTTCGCATGGATTCGAAGATAAGCCTTCCATTTCGCATTCATTTGAAGCTAAATCATGTGTTTCGCATGGGTTTGAAGCTAACTTGTTTGTTTCACCTGCATTTGAAGCTATATCACTTATATTCTCAAGTATGTGAAGCTAAATCATTCGTTTCGCATGTATTTGAAGCTAAGCCGTCAACTTCGCGTTGACTTGATGATAAATCATGTTATTCGCTTGGACTTGAAGCTAGCTCGTTTGTTTCGCATACTGTTGAAGCTAAATCATGTATATCACAAGTATTTGAAGCTAAACCATTTCTTTCGCATGGATTCGAAGATAAGCCTCCTACCTCGCATTGATTTGAAGCTAAAGCATGTGTTTAGCATGGATTTGATTCTAACTCGCTTGTTTCGCATGCTGTTGAAACTAAATCATTTATATCACAAGTATTTGAAGCTAAACCATTTGCTTCGCATGGATTCGAAGATAAGCCTTGCACTTCGCATTGATTTGAAGCTAACTCATGTGTTTCGCATGGATTTGAAGTTAACTCGTTTGTTTCGCATGCAGTTGAAGCTAAATCATGTATATCACAAATATTTGCAGCTAAACCATTTGTTTCGCATGGATTCGAAGATAACCCTTCTACTTCGCATTGATTTGAAGCTAAATCATGTGTTTCGCATGGATTTGAAGCTAACTCGTTTGTTTCGCATGCTGTTGAAACTAAATCATGTATATCACAAGTATTTGAAGCTATATCATTTGTTTCGCATGGATTCGAAGATTAGCCTTCAACTTCGCATTGATTAGATGCTAAATCATGCGTTTAGCATGGGTTTGAAGCTAACTCGTTTGTTTCGCCTGCATTTGAAGCTATATCACTTATATTCACAAGTATGTGAAGCTAAATCATTCGTTTCGCATGGATTTGAAGCTAAGCCATCAACTTCGCGTTGACTTGATACTAAATCATGTGTTTCGCAAGGATTTGAAGCTAACTCGTTTGTTTCGCATGCTGATGAAGCTAAGTGATGTATATCACCAGTATTTGAAGCTAAACCATTTGTTTCGCATGGATTCGAAGATAAGCCTCCTACCTCGCATTGATTTGTAGCTAAATCATGTGTTCGCATGGACTGGAAGCTACCTCGTTTGTTTCGCATTCTGTTGAAGCTAAATCAAGTGTATCACAAGTATTTGAAGCCAAACCATTTGCTTCGCATGGATTCGAAGATCAACCTTCTACTTCGCATTGATTAGATGCTAAATCACGTGTTTCGCATGGATTTGACGCTAACTCGTTTGTTTCGCATGCTGTTGAAGCTAAATCATGTATATCACAAGTATTTGACGCTATATCATATGTTTCGCATGGATTCGAAGATAACCCTTCTAATTCGCATTGATTTGAAGCTAAATCATGTGTTTCGCATTGATTCGAAGCTAACTCGTTTGTTTCGCATGCTGTTGAAACTAAATCATGTATATCACAAGTACTTGAAGCTATATCATTTGTTTCGCATGGATTCGAAGATTAGCCTTCTACTTCGCATTGATTAGATGCTAAATCATGTGTTTCGCATGGGTTTGAAGCTAACTCGTTTGTTTCGCCTGCATTTGAAGCTATATCACTTATATTCACAAGTATGTGAAGCTAAATCATTCGTTTCGCATTGATTTGAAGCTAAGCCATCAACTTCGCGTTGACTTGATGCTAAATCATGTGTTTCGCATGGATTTTTTAAGCTAACTCGTTTGTTTCGCATGCTGTTGAAGCTAAATCATGTATATCACAAGTATTTGAAGCTAAATCATTCGTTTCGCATGGATTTGAAGCTAAGCCATCAACTTCGCGTTGACTTGATACTAAATCATGTGTTTCGCAAGGATTTGATGCTAACTCGTTTGTTTCGCATGCGGTTGAAGCTAAGTCATGATTATCACAAGTATTTGAAGCTAAACCATTTGTTTCGCATGGATTCGAAGATAAGCCTTCTACCTCGCATTGATTTGTAGCTACATCATGTGTTTCGCATGGGTTTGAAGCTAACTCGTTTGTTTCACCTGCATTTGAAGCTATATCACATATATTCTCAAGTATGTGAAGCTAAATCATTCGTTTCGCATGTATTTGAAGCTAAGCCGTCAACTTCGCGTTGACTTGATGATAAATCATGTTATCCGCTTGGACTTGAAGCTAGCTCGTTTGTTTCGCATGCTGTTGAAGCTAAATCATGTATATCACAAGTATTTGAAGCTAAACTATTTCTATCGCATGGATTCGAAGATAAGCCTCCTACCTCGCATTGATTTGAAGCTAAAGCATATGTTTAGCATGGATTTGAATCTAACTCGTTTGTTTCGCATGCTGTTGAAACTAAATCATTTATATCACAAGTATTTGAAGCTAAACCATTTCTTTCGCATGGATTCGAAGATAAGCCTCCTACCTCGCATTGATTTGAAGCTAAATCATATGTTTAGCATGGATTTGAATCTAACTCGTTTGTTTCGCATGCTGTTGAAACTAAATCATTTATATCACAAGTATTTGAAGCTAAACCATTTGCTTCGCATGGATTCGAAGATAAGCCTTGCACTTCGCATTGATTTGAAGCTAAATCATGTGTTTCGCATGGATTTGATGCTAACTCGTTTGTTTCGCATGCTGTTGAAACTAAATCATGTATATCACAAGTATTTGAAGCTATATCATTTGTTTCGCATGGATTAGAAGATTAGCCTTCTACTTCGCATTGATTAGATGCTAATTCATGTGTTTAGCATGGGTTTGAAGCTAACTCGTTTGTTTCGCCTGCATTTGAAGCTATATCACTTATATTCACAAGTATGTGAAGCTAAATCATTCGTTTCGCATGGATTTGAAGCTAAGCCATCAACTTCGCGTTGACTTGATACTAAATCATGTGTTTCGCAAGGATGTGAAGCTAACTCGTTTGTTTCGCATGCTGTTGAAACTAAATCATTTATATCACAAGTATTTGAAGCTAAACCATTTGCTTCGCATGGATTCGAAGATAAGCCTTGCACTTCGCATTGATTTGAAGCTAAATCATGTGTTCCGCATGGATTTGAAGGTAACTCGTTTGTTTCGCCTGCATTTGAAGCCATATCACTTATATTTTCAAGTATGTGAAGCTAAATCATTCGTTTTGCATGGATTTGAAGCTAAGCCATCAACTTCGCGTTGACGTGATGCTAATTCATGTGTTTCGCATGGATTTGAAGCTAACTCGTTTGTTTCGCATGCTGTTGAAGCTAAGTCATGTATATCACAAGTATTTGAAGCTAAACCATTTGTTTCGCATGGATTCGAAGATAAGCCTTCCACTTCGCATTCATTTGAAGCTAAATCATGTGTTCCGCATGGATTTGAAGCTAACTCGTCTGTTTTGCATGCAGTTGAAGCCATATCACTTATATTTTCAAATATGTGAAGCTAAATCATTCGTTTTTCATGGATTTGATGCTAAGCCATCAACTTCGCGTTGACTTGATGCTAATTCATGTGTTTCTAATGGATTTGAAGCTAACTCGTATGTTTCCTGGGCAGTTGAAGCTGAATCATGTATATCAAAAGTATTTGAACCTAAACTATTCGTTTCGCATGGATTCGAAGATAAGCCTTCCACTTCGCATTGATTTGAAGCTAAATCATGTGTTCCGCATGGATTTGAAGCTAACTCGTTTGTTTCGCATGCAGTTGAAGCTGAATCATGTTTATCACAAGTATTTCCGGCTAAACCATTTGTTTCGCGTGGATTCGAAGATCAACCTTCTAATTCGCATTGATTTGAAGCTAAAACATGTGTTTCGCATGGATTTGAAGCTAACTCGTTTGTTTCGCATGCAGTTGAAGCTGAATCATGTATATCACAAGTAATTGAAGCTAAACTATTCGTTTCGCATGGATTCGAAGATAACCCTTCTTCTTTGCATTGATTTGAAGCTAGATCATGTGTTTCGCATGGATTTGAATCTAACTCGTTTGCTTCGCATGCTGTTGAAGCTAAATCAAGTGTATCACTAGTATTTGAAGCTAAACCATTTGTTTCGCATGGATTCGAAGATTAGCCTTCCACATCGCATTGATTTGAAGCTAAATCATGTGTTTCGCATGGGTTTGAAGCTAACTCGTTTGTTTCGCCTGCATTTGAAGCTATATAATTTATATTCTCAAGTATGTGAAGCTAAATCATTCGTTTCGCATGGATTTCGAAGCTAAGCCGTCAACTTCGCGTTGACTTGAGGATAAATCATGTTTTTCGCTTGAACTTGAAGTTAACTCGTTTGTTTCGCATGCTGTTGAAGCTAAATCATGTATATCACAAGTATTTGAAGCTAAACCATTTGTTTCGCATGGATTCCAAGATAACCCTTCTAATTCGCATTGATTTGAAGCTAAATCATGTGTTTCGCATGGCTTTGAAGCTAACTCGTTTGTTTCTCATGCTGTTGAACCTAAATCATGTATATCACAAGTATTTGAAGCTAAACCATTTGTTTCGCATGGATCCGAAGATAAGCCTCCTACTTCGCATTGATTTGAAGCTAAATCATGTGTTCGCATGGATTTGAAGCTAACTCGTTTGCTTCGCATGCTGTTGTAGCTAAATCATGTATATCACAAGTATTTGAAGTTAAACCATTTGTTTCGCATGGATTCGAAGATAATCCATCTATTTCGCATTGATTTGAAGCTAAATCATGTGTTTTGCATGGATTTGAAGCTAACTCGTTTGTTTCGCATGCTGTTGAAACTAAATCATTTATATCACAAGTATTTGAAGCTAAACCATTTGCTTCGCATGGATTCGAAGGTCAGCCTTCTACTTCGCATTGATTTGATGCTAAGTCATTTGTTTCGCATGGATTTGAAGTTAACTCGTTTGTCTCGCATGCAGTTGAAGCTAAATCAAGTGTATCACAAGTATTTGAAGCTAAACCATTTGCTTCGCATGGATTGCGAAGATCAACCTTCTACTTCGCATTGACTAGATGCTAAATCATGTGTATCGCATGGATTTGAAGCTAACTCGATTGTTTCGCATGCTGTTGAAGCTAAATCATGTATATCACAAGTATTTGAAGCTATATCATATGTTTCGCATGGATTCGAAGATAACCCTTCTAATTCGCATTGATTTGAAGCTAAATCATGTGTTTCGCATGGATTTGAAGCTAACTCGTTTATTTCGCATGCTGTTGAAGCTAAATCATGTATATCACAAGTATATGAAGCTAATCCATTTGTTTCGCATGGATTCGAAGATCAGCCTTCTACATCGCATTGATTAGATGCTAAATCATGTGTTTCGCATGGGTTTGAAGCTAACTCGTTTGTTTCGCCTGCATTTGAAGCCATATCACTTATATTTTCAAGTATGTGAAGCTAAATCATTCGTTTTGCATGGATTTGAAGCTAAGCCATCAACTTCGCGTTGACTTGATGCTAATTCATGTGTTTCGCATGGATTTGAAGCTAACTCGTTTGTTTCGCAGGCAGTTGAAACTGAATCATGTATATCAAAAGTATTTGAAGCTAAACTATTCGTTTCGCATGGATTCGAAGATAAACCTTCCACTTCGCATTGATTTGAAGCTAAATCATGTGTTCCGGATGGATTTGAAGCTGACTCGTTTGTTTCGCATGCTGTTGAAGCTGAATCATGTATATCACAAGTATTTGCGGCTAAACCATTTGTTTCGCATGGATTCGAAGGTAACCCTTCTACTTCGCATTGATTTTAATCTAAATCATGTGTTTCGCATGGATTTCAAGCTAACTCGTTTGTTTCGCATGCTGTTGAAGCTAAATCATGTATATCACAAGTATTTGAAGCTAAACCATTTGTTTCGCATGGATTCGAAGATAAGCCTCCTACTTCGCATTTATTTGAAGCTAAATCATGTGTTTCGCATGGATTTGAAGCTAACTCGTTTGTTTCGCATGCTGTTGAAGCTAAGTCATGTATATCACAAGTATTTGCGGCTAAACCATTTGTTTCGCATGGATTCGAAGGTAACCCTTCTACTTCGCATTGATTTGAACTAAATCATGCGTTTCGCATGGATTTGAATCTAACTCGTTTGTTTCGCATGCTGTTGAAGCTAAGTCATGTATATCACAAGTATTTGAAGCTAAACCATTTGTTTCGCATGGATTCGAAGATAAGCCTCCTACCTCGCATTGATTTGAAGCTAAATAATGTGCTCGCATGGACTTGAAGCTACCTCGTTTGTTTTGCATTCTGTTGAAGCTAAATCAAGTGTATCACAAGTATTTGAAGCCAAACCATTTGCTTAGCATGGATTCGAAGATCAGCCTTCTACTTCGCAATTGATTTGAAGCTAAATCATGTGTTTCGCATGGATTTGAAGCTAACTCGTTTGTTTCGCATGCAGTTGAAGCTGAATCATGTATATCACAAGTATTTGCGGCTAAACCATTTGTTTCGCATGGATTCGAAGGTAAGCCTCCTCCTTCGCATTGATTTGAAGCTAAATCATGTGTTCGCATGGATTTTAAGCTAACTCGTTTGCTTCGCATGCTGTTGAAGCTAAATAAAGTGTATCACAAGTATTTGAAGCTAAAACATTTGTTTCGCATGGATTCGAAGATCAGCCTTCTACTTCGCATTGATTAGATGCTAAATCATGTGCTTCGCATGGATTTGAAGCTAACTCGTTTGTTTCGCATGCTGTTGAAGCTAAGTCATGTATATCACAAGTATTTGAAGCTAAACCATTTGTTTCGCATGGATTCGAAGATAAGCCTCCTACCTCGCATTGATTTGAAGCTAAATAATGTGCTCGCATGGACTTGAAGCTACCTCGTTTGTTTTGCATTCTGTTGAAGCTAAATCAAGTGTATCACAAGTATTTGAAGCCAAACCATTTGCTTAGCATGGATTCGAAGATCAGCCTTCTACTTCGCATTTATTGGATGGTAAATCATGCGTTTCGCATGGATTTGAAGCTAACTCGTTTGTTTCGCATACTGTGGAAGCTAAATCATGCATATCACAAGTATTTGAAGCTAAACCATTTGTTTCGCATGGATTCGAAGATAAGCCTCCTACTTCGCATTGATTTGAAGCTGAATCATGTGTTCGCATGGATTTGAAGCTACCTCGTTTGTTTCGCATGCTGTTAAAGCAAAGTCATGTATATCACAAGTATTTGCGGCTAAACCATTTGTTTCGCATGGATTCGAATGTAACCCTTCTACTTCGCATTGATTTGAAGCTAAATCATGTGTTTCGCATGCATTTGAAGCTAACTCGTTTGTTTCGCATGCTGTTGACGCTAAGTCATGTATATCACAAGTATTTGCGGCTATACCATTTGTTTCGCATGGATTCGAAGGTGACCCTTCTACTTCGCATTGATTTGAAGCTAAATCATGTGTTTCGCATGGATTTGAATCTAACTCGTTTGTTTCGCATGCTGTTGAAACTAAATCATGTATATCACAAGTATTTGAAGCTAAACCATTTGCTTCGCATGGATTCGAAGATCAGCCTCCTACTTCGCATTGATTAGATGCTAAATCATGTGTTCGCATGGATTTGAAGCTAACTCGTTTGTTTCGCATGCTGTTGAAGCTAAGTCATGTATATCACAAGTATTTGAAGCTAAACCATTTGTTTCGCATGGGTTCGAAGATAAGCCTCCTACTTCGCATTGATTTGAAGCTGAATCATGTGTTCGCATGGATTTGAAGCTACCTCGTTTGTTTCGCATGCTGTTAAAGCTAAGTCATGTATATCACAAGTATTTGCGGCTAAACCATTTGTTTCGCATGGATTCGAAGGTAACCCTTCTACTTCGCATTGATTTGAAGCTAAATCATGTGTTTCGCATGGATTTCAAGCTAACTCGTTTGTTTCGCATGCTGTTGAAGCTAAATCATGTATATCACAAGTATTTGAAGCTAAACCATTTGTTTCGCATGGATTCGAAGATAAGCCTCCTACTTCGCATTGATTTGAAGCTAAATCATGTGTTTCGCATGGATTTGAAGCTAACTCGTTTGTTTCGCATGCAGTTGAAGCTGAATCATGTATATCACAAGTATTTGCGGCTAAACCATTTGTTTCGCATGGATTCGAAGGTAAGCCTCCTCCTTCGCATTGATTTGAAGCTAAATCATGTGTTCGCATGGATTTTAAGCTAACTCGTTTGTTTCGCATGCTGTTGAAGCTAAGTCATGTATATCACAAGTATTTGAAGCTAAACCATTTGTTTCGCATGGATTCGAAGATAAGCCTCCTACCTCGCATTGATTTGAAGCTAAATCATGTGCTCGCATGGACTTGAAGCTACCTCGTTTGTTTTGGATTCTGTTGAAGCTAAATCAAGTGTATCACAAGTATTTGAAGCCAAACCATTTGCTTAGCATGGATTCGAAGATCAGCCTTCTACTTCGCATTTATTAGATGGTAAATCATGCGTTTCGCATGGATTTGAAGCTAACTCGTTTGTTTCGCATACTGTGGAAGCTAAATCATGCATATCACAAGTATTTGAAGCTAAACCATTTGTTTCGCATGGATTCGAAGATAAGCCTCCTACTTCGCATTGATTTGAAGCTAAATCATGTGTTCGCATGGATTTGAAGCTACCTCGTTTGTTTCGCATGCTGTTAAAGCTAAGTCATGTATATCACAAGTATTTGCGGCTAAACCATTTGTTTCGCATGGATTCGAAGGTAACCCTTCTACTTCGCATTGATTTGAAGCTAAATCATGTGTTTCGCATGGATTTGAATCTAACTCGTTTGTTTCGCATGCTGTTGAAACTAAATCATGTATATCACAAGTATTTGAAGCTAAACCATTTGCTTCGCATGGATTCGAAGATCAGCCTTCTACTTCGCATTGATTAGATGCTAAATCATGTGTTCGCATGGATTTGAAGCTACCTCGTTTGTTTCGCATGCTGTTAAAGCTAAGTCATGTATATCACAAGTATTTGCGGCTAAACCATTTGTTTCGCATGGATTCGAAGGTAACCCTTCTACTTCGCATTGATTTTAATCTAAATCATGTGTTCCGTATGGATTTGAAGCTGACTCGTTTGTTTCGCATGCAGTTGAAGCTGAATCATGTATATCACAAGTATTTGCGGCTAAACCATTTGTTTCGCATGGATTCGAAGGTAACCCTTCTACTTCGCATTGATTTTAATCTAAATCATGTGTTTCGCATGGATTTGAAGCTAACTCGTTTGTTTCGCATGCTGTTGAAGCTAAATCATGTATATCACAAGTATTTGAAGCTAAACCATTTGCTTCGCATGGATTCGAAGATCAACCTTCTACTTCGCATTGATTAGATGCTAAATCATGTGTTCGCATGGATTTGAAGCTACCTCGTTTGTTTCGCATGCTGTTAAAGCTAAGTCATGTATATCACAAGTATTTGCGGCTAAACCATTTGTTTCGCATGGATTCGAAGGTAACCCTTCTACTTCGCATTGATTTTAATCTATATCATGTGTTCCGTATGGATTTTAAGCTAACTCGTTTGCTTCGCATGCTGTTGAAGCTAAATAAAGTGTATCACAAGTATTTGAAGCTAAACCATTTGTTTCGCATGGATTCGAAGATCAGCCTTCTACTTCGCATTGATTAGATGCTAAATCATGTGCTTCGCATGGATTTGAAGCTAACTCGTTTGTTTCGCATACTGTGGAAGCTAAATCATGCATATCACAAGTATTTGAAGCTAAACCATTTGTTTCGCATGGATTCGAAGATAAGCCTTCTACTTCGCATTTATTACATGGTAAATCATGCGTTTCGCATGGATTTGAAGCTAACTCGTTTGTTTCGCATACTGTGGAAGCTAAATCATGCATATCACAAGTATTTGAAGCTAAACCATTTGTTTCGCATGGATTCGAAGATAAGCCTCCTACTTCGCATTGATTTGAAGCTAAATCATGTGTTCGCATGGATTTGAAGCTACCTCGTTTGTTTCGCATGCTGTTAAAGCTAAGTCATGTATATCACAAGTATTTGCGGCTAAACCATTTGTTTCGCATGGATTCGAAGGTAACCCTTCTACTTCGCATTGATTGAAGCTAAATCATGTGTTTCGCATGGATTTGAATCTAACTCGTTTGTTTCGCATGCTGTTGAAACTAAATCATGTATATCACAAGTATTTGAAGCTAAACCATTTGCTTCGCATGGATTCGAAGATCAGCCTTCTACTTCGCATTGATTAGATGCTAAATCATGTGTTCGCATGGATTTGAAGCTACCTCGTGTTTCGCATGCTGTTAAAGCTAAGTCATGTATATCACAAGTATTTGCGGCTAAACCATTTGTTTCGCATGGATTCGAAGGTAACCCTTCTACTTCGCATTGATTTTAATCTAAATCATGTGTTCCGTATGGATTTTAAGCTAACTCGTTTGCTTCGCATGCTGTTGAAGCTAAATAAAGTGTATCACAAGTATTTGAAGCTAAACCATTTGTTTCGCATGGATTCGAAGATAAGCCTCCTACTTCGCATTGATTTGAAGCTAAATCATGTGTTCGCATGGATTTGAAGCTACCTCGTTTGTTTCGCATGCTGTTAAAGCTAAGTCATGTATATCACAAGTATTTGCGGCTAAACCATTTGTTTCGCATGGATTCGAAGGTAACCCTTCTACTTCGCATTGATTAGATGCTAAATCATGTGTTTAGCATGGGTTTGAAGCTAACTCGTTTGTTTCGCCTGCATTTGAAGCTATATCACGTATATTCACAAGTATGTGAAGCTAAATCTTTCGTTTCGCATCGATTTGAAACAAAACCATCAACTTCGCGTTGACTTGATACTAAATCATGTTTTTCGTTTGGACTTGAAGCTAACTCGTTTGTTTAGCATGTTGTTGAAGCTAAATCATGTATATCACAAGTATTTGAAGCTATATCATATGTTTCGCATGTCTTCGAAGATAACCCTTCTAATTCGCATTGATTTGAAGCTAAATCATGTGTTTCGCATGGATTTGAAGCTAACTCGTATGTTTCGCATGCTGTTGAAGCTAAGTCATGTATATCACAAGTATTTGCGGCTAAACCATTTGTTTCGCATGAATTCGAAGGTAACCCTTCTACTTCGCATTGATTTGAAGCTAAATCATGTGTTTCGCATGGATTTGAATCTAACTCGTTTGTTTCGCATGCTGTTAAAGCTAAATCATGTATATCACAAGTATTTGAACCTAAACCATTTGTTTCGCATGGATTCGAAGATAAGCCTTCTACTTCGCATTGATTTTAATCTAAATCATGTGTTTCGCATGGATTTGAAGCTAACTCGTTTGTTTCGCAAGCTGTTGAAGCTAAATCATGTATATCACAAGTATTTGAAGCTATATCATATGTTTCGCATGGATTCGAAGATAACCCTTCTAATTCGCATTGATTTGAAGCTAAATCATGTGTTTCGGATGGATTTGAAGCCAACTCGTTTGTTTCGCATGCTGTTGAAGCTAAGTCATGTATATCACAAATATTTGAAGCTAAACCATTTGTTTCGCATGGATTCGAAGATAAGCCTCCTACCTCGCATTGATTTGAAGCTAAATCATGTGTTCGCATGGACTTGAAGCTACCTCGTTTGTTTTGCATTCTGTTGAAGCTAAATCAAGTGTATCACAAGTATTTGAAGCCAAACCATTTGTTTCGCATGGATTCGAAGATAACCCTTCTAATTCGCATTGATTTGAAGCTAAATCATGTGTTCGCATGGATTTGAAGCTACCTCGTTTGTTTCGCATGCTGTTAAAGCTAAGTCATGTATATCACAAGTATTTGCGGCTAAACCATTTGTTTCGCATGGATTCGAAGGTAACCCTTCTACTTCGCATTGATTTTAATCTAAATCATGTGTTTCGCATGGATTTCAAGCTAACTCGTTTGTTTCGCATGCTGTTGAAGCTAAATCATGTATATCACAAGTATTTGAAGCTAAACCATTTGTTTCGCATGGATTCGAAGATAAGCCTCCTACTTCGCATTGATTTGAAGCTAAATCATGTGTTTCGCATGGATTTGGAGCTAACTCGTATGTTTCGCATGCAGTTGAAGCTGAATCATGTATATCACAAGTATTTGCGGCTAAACCATTTGTTTCGCATGGATTCGAAGGTAAGCCTCCTCCTTCGCATTGATTTGAAGCTAAATCATGTGTTCGCATGGATTTTAAGCTAACTCGTTTGTTTCGCATGCTGTTGAAGCTAAGTCATGTATATCACAAGTATTTGAAGCTAAACCATTTGTTTCGCATGGGTTCGAAGATAAGCCTCCTACCTCGCATTGATTTGAAGCTAAATCATGTGCTCGCATGGACTTGAAGCTACCTCGTTTGTTTTGCATTCTGTTGAAGCTAAATAAAGTGTATCACAAGTATTTGAAGCCAAACCATTTGCTTAGCATGGATTCGAAGATCAGCCTTCTACTTCGCATTTATTAGATGGTAAATCATGCGTTTCGCATGGATTTGAAGCTAACTCGTTTGTTTCGCATACTGTGGAAGCTAAATCATGCATATCACAAGTATTTGAAGCTAAACCATTTGTTTCGCATGGATTCGAAGATCAGCCTTCTACTTCGCATTGATTAGATGCTAAATCATGTGTTCCGTATGGATTTGAAGCTGACTCGTTTGTTTCGCATGCAGTTGAAGCTGAATCATGTATATCACAAGTATTTGCGGCTAAACCATTTGTTTCGCATGGATTCGAAGGTAACCCTTCTACTTCTCATTGATTTTAATCTAAATCATGTGTTTCGCATGGATTTGAAGCTAACTCGTTTGTTTCGCATGCTGTTGAAGCTAAATCATGTATATCACAAGTATTTGAAGCTAACCATTTGTTTCGCATGGATTCGAAGATAAGCCTCCTGCTTCGAATTGATTTGAAGCTAAATCATGTGTTTCGCATGGATTTGAAGCTAACTCGTTTGTTTCGCATGCTGTTGAAGCTAAGCCATGTATATCACAAGTAATTGAAGCTATATCATTTGTTTTGCATGGATTCGAAGATTAGCCTTCTACTTCGCATTGATTAGATGCTAAATCATGTGTTTAGCATGGGTTTGAAGCTAACTCGTTTGTTTCGCCTGCATTTGAAGCTATGTCACGTATATTCACAAGTATGTGAAGCCAAATCATTCGTTTCGCATGGATTTGAAGCAAAGCCATCAACTTCGCGTTGACTTGATACTAAATCATGTTTTTCGTTTGGACTTGAAGCTAACTCGTTTGTTTAGCATGTTGTTGAAGCTAAATCATGTACATCACAAGTATTTGAAGCTATATCATATGTTTCGCATGTCTTCGAAGATAACCCTTCTAATTCGCATTGATTTGAAGCTAAATCATGTGTTTCGCATGGATTTGAAGCTAACTCGTATGTTTCGCATGCTGTTGAAGCTAAGTCATGTATATCACAAGTATTTGCGGCTAAACCATTTGTTTCGCATGGATTCGAAGGTAACCCTTCTACTTCGCATTGATTTGAAGCTAAATCATGTGTTTCGCATGGATTTGAATCTAACTCGTTTGTTTCGCATGCTGTTAAAGCTAAATCATGTATATCACAAGTATTTGAAGCTAAACCATTTGTTTCGCATGGATTCGAAGATAAGCCTCCTACTTCGCATTGATTTGAAGCTAAATTATCTGTTTCGCATGGATTTGAAGCTAACTCGTTTGTTTCGCATGCAGTTGAAGCTGAATCATGTATATCACAAGTATTTGCGGCTAAACCATTTGTTTCGCATGGATTGGAAGGTAAGCCTCCTCCTTCGCATTGATTTGAAGCTAAATCATGTGTTCGCATGGATTTTAAGCTAACTCGTTTGCTTCGCATGCTGTTGAAGCTAAATAAAGTGTATCACAAGTATTTGAAGCTAAACCATTTGTTTCGCATGGATTCGAAGATCAGCCTTCTACTTCGCATTGATTAGATGCTAAATCATGTGCTTCGCATGGATTTGAAGCTAACTCGTTTGTTTCGCATGCTGTTGAAGCTAAGTCATGTATATCACAAGTATTTGAAGCTAAACCATTTGTTTCGCATGGATTCGAAGATAAGCCTCCTACCTCGCATTGATTTGAAGCTAAATAATGTGCTCGCATGGACTTGAAGCTACCTCGTTTGTTTTGCATTCTGTTGAAGCTAAATCAAGTGTATCACAAGTATCTGAAGCCAAACCATTTGCTTAGCATGGATTCGAAGATCAGCCTTCTACTTCGCAATTGATTTGAAGCTAAATCATGTGTTTCGCATGGATTTGAAGCTAACTCGTTTGTTTCGCATGCAGTTGAAGCTGAATCATGTATATCAAAAGTATTTGAAGCTAAACTATTCGTTTCGCATGGATTCGAAGATAAGCCTTCCACTTCGCATTGATTTGAAGCTAATTCATGTGTTTCGCATGGATTTGAAGCTAACTCGTTTGTTTCGCATGCTGTTGAAGCTAAATCATGTATATCACAAGTATTTGAAGCTATATCATATGTTTCGCATGGATTCGAAGATAACCCTTCTAATTCGCATTGATTTGAAGCTAAATCATGTGTTTCGGATGGATTTGAAGCTAACTCGTTTGTTTCGCATGCTGTTGAAGCTAAGTCATGTATATCACAAGTATTTGAAGCTAAACCATTTGTTTCGCATGGATTCGAAGATAAGCCACCTACCTCGCATTGATTTGAAGCTAAATCATGTGTTCGCATGGACTTGAAGCTACCTCGTTTGTTTCGCATTCTGTTGAAGCTAAATCAAGTGTATCACAAGTATTTGAAGCCAAACCATTTGCTTCGCATGGATTCGAAGATCAGCCTTCTACTTCGCATTTATTAGATGGTAAATCATGCGTTTCGCATGGATTTGAAGCTAACTCGTTTGTTTCGCATACTGTTGAAGCTAAATCATGCATATCACAAGTATTTGAAGCTAAACCATTTGTTTCGCATGGATTCGAAGATAAGCCTCCTACTTCGCATTGATTTGAAGCTAAATCATGTGTTCGCATGGATTTGAAGCTACCTCGTTTGTTTCGCATGCTGTTAAAACTAAGTCATTTATATCACAAGTATTTGCGGCTAAACCACTTGTTTCGCATGGATTCGAAGGTAACCCTTCTACTTCGCATTGATTTGAAGCTAAATCATGTGATTCGCATGGATTTGAATCTAACTCGTTTGTTTCGCATGCTGTTGAAACTAAATCATGTATATCACAAGTATTTGAAGCCAAACCATTTGCTTCGCATGGATTCGAAGCTCAGCCTTCTACTTCGCATTTATTAGATGGTAAATCATGCGTTTCGCATGGATTTGAAGCTAACTCGTTTGTTTCGCCTGCATTTGAAGCCATATCACTTATATTTTCAAGTATGAGAAGCTAAATCATTCGTTTTGCATGGATTTGAAGCTAAGCCATCAACTTCGCGTTGACTTGATGCTTATTCATGTGTTTCGCATGGATTTGAAGCTAACTCGTTTGTTTCGCAGGCAGTTGAAGCTGAATCATGTATATCAAAAGTATTAAAAGCTAAACTATTCGTTTCGCATGGATTCGAAGATAAGCCTTCCACTTCGCATTGATTTGAAGCTAAATCATGTGTTCCGCATGGATTTGAAGCTGACTCGTTTGTTTCGCATGCAGTTGAAGCTGAATCATGTATATCACAAGTATTTGCTGCTAAACCATTTGTTTCGCATGGATTCGAAGATCAGGCCTCTACTTCGCATTGATTACATGCTAAATCATGTGTTTCGCATGGATTTGAAGATAACTCGTTTGTTTCGCATGCTGTTGAAGCTAAATCATGTATATCACAAGTATTTGAAGCTAAACCATTTGTTTCGCATGGATTCGAAGGTAAGCCTCCTACTTCGCATTGATTTGAAGCTAAATCATGTGTTTCGCATGGATTTGAAGCTAACTCGTATGTTTCGCATGCTGTTGAAGCTAAGTCATGTATATCACAAGTATTTGCGGCTAAACCATTTGTTTCGCATGGATTCGAAGGTAACCCTTCTACTTCGCATTGATTTGAAGCTAAATCATGTGTTTCGCATGGATTTGAATCTAACTCGTTTGTTTCGCATGCTGTTAAAGCTAAATCATGTATATCACAAGTATTTGAAGCTAAACCATTTGTTTCGCATGGATTCGAAGATAAGCCTCCTACTTCGCATTGATTTGAAGCTAAATTATCTGTTTCGCATGGATTTGAAGCTAACTCGTTTGTTTCGCATGCAGTTGAAGCTGAATCATGTATATCACAAGTATTTGCGGCTAAACCATTTGTTTCGCATGGATTGGAAGGTAAGCCTCCTCCTTCGCATTGATTTGAAGCTAAATCATGTGTTCGCATGGATTTTAAGCTAACTCGTTTGCTTCGCATGCTGTTGAAGCTAAATAAAGTGTATCACAAGTATTTGAAGCTAAACCATTTGTTTCGCATGGATTCGAAGATCAGCCTTCTACTTCGCATTGATTAGATGCTAAATCATGTGCTTCGCATGGATTTGAAGCTAACTCGTTTGTTTCGCATGCTGTTGAAGCTAAGTCATGTATATCACAAGTATTTGAAGGTAAACCATTTGTTTCGCATGGATTCGAAGATAAGCCTCCTACCTCGCATTGATTTGAAGCTAAATAATGTGCTCGCATGGACTTGAAGCTACCTCGTTTGTTTTGCATTCTGTTGAAGCTAAATCAAGTGTATCACAAGTATTTGAAGCCAAACCATTTGCTTAGCATGGATTCGAAGATCAGCCTTCTACTTCGCAATTGATTTGAAGCTAAATCATGTGTTTCGCATGGATTTGAAGCTAACTCGTTTGTTTCGCATGCAGTTGAAGCTGAATCATGTATATCACAAGTATTTGCGGCTAAACCATTTGTTTCGCATGGATTCGAAGGTAAGCCTCCTCCTTCGCATTGATTTGAAGCTAAATCATGTGTTCGCATGGATTTTAAGATAACTCGTTTGCTTCGCATGCTGTTGAAGCTAAATAAAGTGTATCACAAGTATTTGAAGCTAAACCATTTGTTTCGCATGGATTCGAAGATCAGCCTTCTACTTCGCATTGATTAGATGCTAAATCATGTGCTTCGCATGGATTTGAAGCTAACTCGTTTATTTCGCATGCTGTTGAAGCTAAGTCATGTATATCACAAGTATTTGAAGCTAAACCATTTGTTTCGCATGGATTCGAAGATAAGCCTCCTACTTCGCATTGATTTGAAGCTGAATCATGTGTTCGCATGGATTTGAAGCTACCTCGTTTGTTTCGCATGCTGTTAAAGCAAAGTCATGTATATCACAAGTATTTGCGGCTAAACCATTTGTTTCGCATGGATTCGAAGGTAACCCTTCTACTTCGCATTGATTTGAAGCTAAATCATGTGTTTCGCATGGATTTGAAGCTAACTCGTTTGTTTCGCATGCTGTTGACGCTAAGTCATGTATATCACAAGTATTTGCGGCTATACCATTTGTTTCGCATGGATTCGAAGGTGACCCTTCTACTTCGCATTGATTTGAAGCTAAAACATGTTTTTCGCATGGATTTGAATCTAACTCGTTTGTTTCGCATGCTGTTGAAACTAAATCATGTATATCACAAGTATTTGAAGCTAAACCATTTGCTTCGCATGGATTCGAAGATCAGCCTTCTACTTCGCATTGATTAGATGCTAAATCATGTGTTCGCATGGATTAGAAGCTACCTCGTTTGTTTCGCATGCTGTTAAAGCTAAGTAATGTATATCACAAGTATTTGCGGCTAATCCATTTGTTTCGCATGGATTCGAAGGTAACCGTTCTACTTCGCATTGATTTTAATCTAAATCATGTGTTTCGCATGGATTTCAAGCTAACTCGTTTGTTTCGCATGCTGTTGAAGCTAAATCATGTATATCACAAGTATTTGAAGCTAAACCATTTGTTTCGCATGGATTCGAAGATAAGCCTCCTACTTCGCATTGATTTGAAGCTAAATCATGTGTTTCGCATGGATTTGAAGCTAACTCGTTTGTTTCGCATGCAGTTGAAGCTGAATCATGTATATCACAAGTATTTGCGGCTAAACCATTTGTTTCGCATGGATTCGAAGGTAACCCTTCTACTTCGCATTGATTTGAAGCTAAATCATGTGTTTCGCATGGATTTGAATCTAACTCGTTTGTTTCGCATGCTGTTGAAACTAAATCATGTATATCACAAGTATTTGAAGCTAAACCATTTGCTTCGCATGGATTCGAAGATCAGCCTTCTACTTCGCATTTATTAGATGGTAAATCATGCGTTTCGCATGGATTTGAAGCTAACTCGTTTGTTTCGCATACTGTGGAAGCTAAATCATGCATATCACAAGTATTTGAAGCTAAACCATTTGTTTCGCATGGATTCGAAGATAAGCCTCCTACCTCGCATTGATTTGTAGCTAAATCATGTGCTCGCATGGACTTGAAGCTACCTCGTTTGTTTTGCATTCTGTTGAAGCTAAATCAAGTGTATCACAAGTATTTGAAGCCTAACCATTTGCTTAGCATGGATTCGAAGATCAGCCTTCTACTTCGCACTTATTACATGGTAAATCATGCGTTTCGCATGGATTTGAAGCTAACTCGTTTGCTTCGCATACTGTGCAAGCTAAATCATGCATATCACAAGTATTTGAAGCTAAACCATTTGTTTCGCATGGATTCGAAGATAAGCCTCCTACTTCGCATTGATTTGAAGCTAAATCATGTGTTCGCATGGATTTGAACCTACCTCGTTTGTTTCGCATGCTGTTAAAGCTAAGTCATGTATATCACAAGTATTTGCGGCTAAACCATTTGTTTCGCATGGATTCGAAGGTAACCCTTCTACTTCGCATTGATTTGAAGCTAAATCATGTGTTTCGCATGGATTTGAATCTAACTCGTTTGTTTCGCATGCTGTTGAAACTAAATCATGTATATCACAAGTATTTGAAGCTAAACCATTTGCTTCGCATGGATTCGAAGATCAGCCTTCTACTTCGCATTTATTAGATGGTAAATCATGCGTTTCGCATGGATTTGAAGCTAACTCGTTTGTTTCGCATACTGTGGAAGCTAAATCATGCATATCACAAGTATTTGAAGCTAAACCATTTGTTTCGCATGGATTCGAAGATCAGCCTTCTACTTCGAATTGATTAGATGCTAAATCATGTGCTTCGCATGGATTTGAAGCTAACTCGTTTGGTTCGCAGGCAGTTGAAGCTGAATCATGTATATCAAAAGTATTTGAAGCTAAACTATTCGTTTCGCATGGATTCGAATATAAGCCTTCCACTTCGCATTGATTTGAAGCTAAATCATGTGTTCCGCATGGATTTGAAGCTGACTCGTTTGTTTCGCATGCAGTTGAAGCTGAATCATGTATATCACAAGTATTTGCGGCTAAACTATTTGTTTCGCATGGATTCGAAGATAACCCTTCTACTTCGCATTGATTTTAATCTAAATCATGTGTTTCGCATGGATTTGAAGCTAACTCGTTTGTTTCGCATGCTGTTGAAGCTAAATCATGGATATCACAAGTATTTGAAGCTAAACCATTTGTTTCGCATGGATTCGAATATAAGCCTTCCACTTCGCATTGATTTGAAGCTAAATCATATGTTTCGCATGGATTTGAAGCTAACTCTTTTTTTCGCATGCTGTTGAAGCTAAATCAAGTGTATCACAAGTAGTTGAAGATAACAATTTGCTTCGCTTGGATTCGAAGATCCGCCTTCTACTTCGCATTGATTAGATGCTAAAACATGTGTTTCGCATGGGTTTGAAGCTAACTCGTTTGTTTCACCTACATTTGAAGCTATATCACTTATATCCGCAAGTATGTGAAGCTAAATCATTCGTTTCGCATGGATTCGAAGATAAGCCTCCTACTTCGCATTGATTTGAAGCTAAATCATGTGTTCGCATGGATTTGAAGCTATCTCGTTTGTTTCGCATGCTGTTAAAGCTAAGTCATGTATATCACAAATATTTGCGGCTAAACCATTTGTTTCGCATGGATTCGAAGGTAACCCTTCTACTTCGCATTGATTTGAAGCTAAATCATGCGTTTCGCATGGATTTGAAGCTAACTCGTTTGTTTAGCATGCAGTTGAAGCTGAATCATGTATATCAAAAGTATTTGAAGCTAAACTATTCGTTTCGCATGGATTCGAAGATAAGCCTTCCACTTCGCATTGATTTGAAGCTAATTCATGTGTTTCGCATGGATTTGAAGCTAACTCGTTTGTTTCGCATGCTGTTGAAGCTAAATCATGTATATCACAAGTATTTGAAGCTATATCATATGTTTCGCATGGATTCGAAGATAACCCTTCTAATTCGCATTGATTTGAAGCTAAATCATGTGTTTCGGATGGATTTGAAGCTAACTCGTTTGTTTCGCATGCTGTTGAAGCTAAGTCATGTATATCACAAGTATTTGAAGCTAAACCATTTGTTTCGCATGGATTCGAAGATAAGCCACCTACCTCGCATTGATTTGAAGCTAAATCATGTGTTCGCATGGACTTGAAGCTACCTCGTTTGTTTCGCATTCTGTTGAAGCTAAATCAAGTGTATCACAAGTATTTGAAGCCAAACCATTTGCTTCGCATGGATTCGAAGATCAGCCTCCTACTTCGCATTTATTAGATGGTAAATCATGCGTTTCGCATGGATTTGAAGCTAACTCGTTTGTTTCGCATACTGTTGAAGCTAAATCATGCATATCACAAGTATTTGAAGCTAAACCATTTGTTTCGCATGGATTCGAAGATAAGCCTCCTACTTCGCATTGATTTGAAGCTAAATCATGTGTTCGCATGGATTTGAAGCTACCTCGTTTGTTTCGCATGCTGTTAAAACTAAGTCATGTATATCACAAGTATTTGCGGCTAAACCACTTGTTTCGCATGGATTCGAAGGTAACCCTTCTACTTCGCATTGATTTGAAGCTAAATCATGTGATTCGCATGGATTTGAATCTAACTCGTTTGTTTCGCATGCTGTTGAAACTAAATCATGTATATCACAAGTATTTGAAGCCAAACCATTTGCTTAGCATGGATTCGAAGATCAGCCTTCTACTTCGCAATTGATTTGAAGCTAAATCATGTGTTTCGCATGGATTTGAAGCTAACTCGTTTGTTTCGCATGCAGTTGAAGCTGAATCATGTATATCAAAAGTATTTGAAGCTAAACTATTCGTTTCGCATGGATTCGAAGATAAGCCTTCCACTTCGCATTGATTTGAAGCTAATTCATGTGTTTCGCATGGATTTGAAGCTAACTCGTTTGTTTCGCATGCTGTTGAAGCTAAATCATGTATATCACAAGTATTTGAAGCTATATCATATGTTTCGCATGGATTCGAAGATAACCCTTCTAATTCGCATTGATTTGAAGCTAAATCATGTGTTTCGGATGGATTTGAAGCTAACTCGTTTGTTTCGCATGCTGTTGAAGCTAAGTCATGTATATCACAAGTATTTGAAGCTAAACCATTTGTTTCGCATGGATTCGAAGATAAGCCACCTACCTCGCATTGATTTGAAGCTAAATCATGTGTTCGCATGGACTTGAAGCTACCTCGTTTGTTTCGCATTCTGTTGAAGCTAAATCAAGTGTATCACAAGTATTTGAAGCCAAACCATTTGCTTCGCATGGATTCGAAGATCAGCCTTCTACTTCGCATTTATTAGATGGTAAATCATGCGTTTCGCATGGATTTGAAGCTAACTCGTTTGTTTCGCATACTGTTGAAGCTAAATCATGCATATCACAAGTATTTGAAGCTAAACCATTTGTTTCGCATGGATTCGAAGATAAGCCTCCTACTTCGCATTGATTTGAAGCTAAATCATGTGTTCGCATGGATTTGAAGCTACCTCGTTTGTTTCGCATGCTGTTAAAACTAAGTCATTTATATCACAAGTATTTGCGGCTAAACCACTTGTTTCGCATGGATTCGAAGGTAACCCTTCTACTTCGCATTGATTTGAAGCTAAATCATGTGATTCGCATGGATTTGAATCTAACTCGTTTGTTTCGCATGCTGTTGAAACTAAATCATGTATATCACAAGTATTTGAAGCCAAACCATTTGCTTCGCATGGATTCGAAGCTCAGCCTACTACTTCGCATTTATTAGATGGTAAATCATGCGTTTCGCATGGATTTGAAGCTAACTCGTTTGTTTCGCCTGCATTTGAAGCCATATCACTTATATTTTCAAGTATGAGAAGCTAAATCATTCGTTTTGCATGGATTTGAAGCTAAGCCATCAACTTCGCGTTGACTTGATGCTTATTCATGTGTTTCGCATGGATTTGAAGCTAACTCGTTTGTTTCGCAGGCAGTTGAAGCTGAATCATGTATATCAAAAGTATTAGAAGCTAAACTATTCGTTTCGCATGGATTCGAAGATAAGCCTTCCACTTCGCATTGATTTGAAGCTAAATCATGTGTTCCGCATGGATTTGAAGCTGACTCGTTTGTTTCGCATGCAGTTGAAGCTGAATCATGTATATCACAAGTATTTGCTGCTAAACCATTTGTTTCGCATGGATTCGAAGATCAGGCCTCTACTTCGCATTGATTACATGCTAAATCATGTGTTTCGCATGGATTTGAAGATAACTCGTTTGTTTCGCATGCTGTTGAAGCTAAATCATGTATATCACAAGTATTTGAAGCTAAACCATTTGTTTCGCATGGATTCGAAGGTAAGCCTCCTACTTCGCATTGATTTGAAGCTAAATCATGTGTTTCGCATGGATTTGAAGCTAACTTGTATGTTTCGCATGCTGTTGAAGCTAAGTCATGTATATCACAAGTATTTGCGGCTAAACCATTTGTTTCGCATGGATTCGAAGATAAGCCTCCTACTTCGCATTGATTTGAAGCTAAATTATCTGTTTCGCATGGATTTGAAGCTAACTCGTTTGTTTCGCATGCAGTTGAAGCTGAATCATGTATATCACAAGTATTTGCGGCTAAACCATTTGTTTCGCATGGATTGGAAGGTAAGCCTCCTCCTTCGCATTGATTTGAAGCTAAATCATGTGTTCGCATGGATTTTAAGCTAACTCGTTTGCTTCGCATGCTGTTGAAGCTAAATAAAGTGTATCACAAGTATTTGAAGCTAAACCATTTGTTTCGCATGGATTCGAAGATCAGCCTTCTACTTCGCATTGATTAGATGCTAAATCATGTGCTTCGCATGGATTTGAAGCTAACTCGTTTGTTTCGCATGCTGTTGAAGCTAAGTCATGTATATCACAAGTATTTGAAGGTAAACCATTTGTTTCGCATGGATTCGAAGATAAGCCTCCTACCTCGCATTGATTTGAAGCTAAATAATGTGCTCGCATGGACTTGAAGCTACCTCGTTTGTTTTGCATTCTGTTGAAGCTAAATCAAGTGTATCACAAGTATTTGAAGCCAAACCATTTGCTTAGCATGGATTCGAAGATCAGCCTTCTACTTCGCAATTGATTTGAAGCTAAATCATGTGTTTCGCATGGATTTGAAGCTAACTCGTTTGTTTCGCATGCAGTTGAAGCTGAATCATGTATATCACAAGTATTTGCGGCTAAACCATTTGTTTCGCATGGATTCGAAGGTAAGCCTCCTCCTTCGCATTGATTTGAAGCTAAATCATGTGTTCGCATGGATTTTAAGATAACTCGTTTGCTTCGCATGCTGTTGAAGCTAAATAAAGTGTATCACAAGTATTTGAAGCTAAACCATTTGTTTCGCATGGATTCGAAGATCAGCCTTCTACTTCGCATTGATTAGATGCTAAATCATGTGCTTCGCATGGATTTGAAGCTAACTCGTTTGTTTCGCATGCTGTTGAAGCTAAGTCATGTATATCACAAGTATTTGAAGCTAAACCATTTGTTTCGCATGGATTCGAAGATAAGCCTCCTACTTCGCATTGATTTGAAGCTGAATCATGTGTTCGCATGGATTTGAAGCTACCTCGTTTGTTTCGCATGCTGTTAAAGCAAAGTCATGTATATCACAAGTATTTGCGGCTAAACCATTTGTTTCGCATGGATTCGAAGGTAACCCTTCTACTTCGCATTGATTTGAAGCTAAATCATGTGTTTCGCATGGATTTGAAGCTAACTCGTTTGTTTCGCATGCTGTTGACGCTAAGTCATGTATATCACAAGTATTTGCGGCTATACCATTTGTTTCGCATGGATTCGAAGGTGACCCTTCTACTTCGCATTGATTTGAAGCTAAAACATGTGTTTCGCATGGATTTGAATCTAACTCGTTTGTTTCGCATGCTGTTGAAACTAAATCATGTATATCACAAGTATTTGAAGCTAAACCATTTGCTTCGCATGGATTCGAAGATCAGCCTTCTACTTCGCATTGATTAGATGCTAAATCATGTGTTCGCATGGATTAGAAGCTACCTCGTTTGTTTCGCATGCTGTTAAAGCTAAGTAATGTATATCACAAGTATTTGCGGCTAAACCATTTGTTTCGCATGGATTCGAAGGTAACCCTTCTACTTCGCATTGATTTTAATCTAAATCATGTGTTTCGCATGGATTTCAAGCTAACTCGTTTGTTTCGCATGCTGTTGAAGCTAAATCATGTATATCACAAGTATTTGAAGCTAAACCATTTGTTTCGCATGGATTCGAAGATAAGCCTCCTACTTCGCATTGATTTGAAGCTAAATCATGTGTTTCGCATGGATTTGAAGCTAACTCGTTTGTTTCGCATGCAGTTGAAGCTGAATCATGTATATCACAAGTATTTGCGGCTAAACCATTTGTTTCGCATGGATTCGAATGTAACCCTTCTACTTCGCATTGATTTGAAGCTAAATCATGTGTTTCGCATGGATTTGAATCTAACTCGTTTGTTTCGCATGCTGTTGAAACTAAATCATGTATATCACAAGTATTTGAAGCTAAACCATTTGCTTCGCATGGATTCGAAGATCAGCCTTCTACTTCGCATTGATTAGATGCTAAATCATGTGTTCGCATGGATTAGAAGCTACCTCGTTTGTTTCGCATGCTGTTAAAGCTAAGTAATGTATATCACAAGTATTTGCGGCTAAACCATTTGTTTCGCATGGATTCGAAGGTAACCCTTCTACTTCGCATTGATTTTAATCTAAATCATGTGTTTCGCATGGATTTCAAGCTAACTCGTTTGTTTCGCATGCTGTTGAAGCTAAATCATGTATATCACAAGTATTTGAAGCTAAACCATTTGTTTCGCATGGATTCGAAGATAAGCCTCCTACTTCGCATTGATTTGAAGCTAAATCATGTGTTTCGCATGGATTTGAAGCTAACTCGTTAGTTTCGCATGCAGTTGAAGCTGAATCATGTATATCACAAGTATTTGCGGCTAAACCATTTGTTTCGCATGGATTCGAAGGTAACCCTTCTACTTCGCATTGATTTGAAGCTAAATCATGTGTTTCGCATGGATTTGAATCTAACTCGTTTGTTTCGCATGCTGTTGAAACTAAATCATGTATATCACAAGTATTTGAAGCTAAACCATTTGCTTCGCATGGATTCGAAGATCAGCCTTCTACTTCGCATTTATTAGATGGTAAATCATGCGTTTCGCATGGATTTGAAGCTAACTCGTTTGTTTCGCATACTGTGGAAGCTAAATCATGCATATCACAAGTATTTGAAGCTAAACCATTTGTTTCGCATGGATTCGAAGATAAGCCTCCTACCTCGCATTGATTTGTAGCTAAATCATGTGCTCGCATGGACTTGAAGCTACCTCGTTTGTTTTGCATTCTGTTGAAGCTAAATCAAGTGTATCACAAGTATTTGAAGCCTAACCATTTGCTTAGCATGGATTCGAAGATCAGCCTTCTACTTCGCACTTATTACATGGTAAATCATGCGTTTCGCATGGATTTGAAGCTAACTCGTTTGCTTCGCATACTGTGCAAGCTAAATCATGCATATCACAAGTATTTGAAGCTAAACCATTTGTTTCGCATGGATTCGAAGATAAGCCTCCTACTTCGCATTGATTTGAAGCTAAATCATGTGTTCGCATGGATTTGAACCTACCTCGTTTGTTTCGCATGCTGTTAAAGCTAAGTCATGTATATCACAAGTATTTGCGGCTAAACCATTTGTTTCGCATGGATTCGAAGGTAACCCTTCTACTTCGCATTGATTTGAAGCTAAATCATGTGTTTCGCATGGATTTGAATCTAACTCGTTTGTTTCGCATGCTGTTGAAACTAAATCATGTATATCACAAGTATTTGAAGCTAAACCATTTGCTTCGCATGGATTCGAAGATCAGCCTTCTACTTCGCATTTATTAGATGGTAAATCATGCGTTTCGCATGGATTTGAAGCTAACTCGTTTGTTTCGCATACTGTGGAAGCTAAATCATGCATATCACAAGTATTTGAAGCTAAACCATTTGTTTCGCATGGATTCGAAGATCAGCCTTCTACTTCGCATTGATTAGATGCTAAATCATGTGCTTCGCATGGATTTGAAGCTAACTCGTTTGTTTCGCAGGCAGTTGAAGCTGAATCATGTATATCAAAAGTATTTGAAGCTAAACTATTCGTTTCGCATGGATTCGAATATAAGCCTTCCACTTCGCATTGATTTGAAGCTAAATCATGTGTTCCGCATGGATTTGAAGCTGACTCGTTTGTTTCGCATGCAGTTGAAGCTGAATCATGTATATCACAAGTATTTGCGGCTAAACTATTTGTTTCGCATGGATTCGAAGATAACCCTTCTACTTCGCATTGATTTTAATCTAAATCATGTGTTTCGCATGGATTTGAAGCTAACTCGTTTGTTTCGCATGCTGTTGAAGCTAAATCATGGATATCACAAGTATTTGAAGCTAAACCATTTGTTTCGCATGGATTCGAAGATAAGCCTCCTCCTTCGCATTGATTTGAAGCTAAATCATGTGCTCGCATGGACTTGAAGCTACCTCGTTTGTTTTGCATTCTGTTGAAGCTAAATCAAGTGTATCACAAGTATTTGAAGCCAAACCATTTGCTTAGCATGGATTCGAAGATCAGCCTTCTACTTCGCATTTATTAGATGGTAAATCATGCGTTTCGCATGGATTGGAAGCTAACTCGTTTGTTTCGCAGGCAGTTGAAGCTGAATCATGTATATCAAAAGTATTTGAAGCTAAACTATTCGTTTCGCATGGATTCGAATATAAGCCTTCCACTTCGCATTGATTTGAAGCTAAATCATATGTTTCGCATGGATTTGAAGCTAACTCTTTTTTTCGCATGCTGTTGAAGCTAAATCAAGTGTATCACAAGTAGTTGAAGATAACAATTTGCTTCGCTTGGATTCGAAGATCCGCCTTCTACTTCGCATTGATTAGTTGCTAAAACATGTGTTTCGCATGGGTTTGAAGCTAACTCGTTTGTTTCACCTACATTTGAAGCTATATCACTTATATCCGCAAGTATGTGAAGCTAAATCATTCGTTTCGCATGGATTCGAAGATAAGCCTCCTACTTCGCATTGATTTGAAGCTAAATCATGTGCTCGCATGGATTTGAAGCTATCTCGTTTGTTTCGCATGCTGTTAAAGCTAAGTCATGTATATCACAAATATTTGCGGCTAAACCATTTGTTTCGCATGGATTCGAAGGTAACACTTCTACTTCGCATTGATTTGAAGCTAAATCATGCGTTTCGCATGGATTTGAAGCTAACTCGTTTGTTTAGCATGCAGTTGAAGCTGAATCATGTATATCAAAAGTATTTGAAGCTAAACTATTCGTTTCGCATGGATTCGAAGATAAGCCTTCCACTTCGCATTGATTTGAAGCTAATTCATGTGTTTCGCATGGATTTGAAGCTAACTCGTTTGTTTCGCATGCTGTTGAAGCTAAATCATGTATATCACAAGTATTTGAAGCTATATCATATGTTTCGCATGGATTCGAAGATAACCCTTCTAATTCGCATTGATTTGAAGCTAAATCATGTGTTTCGGATGGATTTGAAGCTAACTCGTTTGTTTCGCATGCTGTTGAAGCTAAGTCATGTATATCACAAGTATTTGAAGCTAAACCATTTGTTTCGCATGGATTCGAAGATAAGCCACCTACCTCGCATTGATTTGAAGCTAAATCATGTGTTCGCATGGACTTGAAGCTACCTCGTTTGTTTCGCATTCTGTTGAAGCTAAATCAAGTGTATCACAAGTATTTGAAGCCAAACCATTTGCTTCGCATGGATTCGAAGATCAGCCTTCTACTTCGCATTTATTAGATGGTAAATCATGCGTTTCGCATGGATTTGAAGCTAACTCGTTTGTTTCGCATACTGTTGAAGCTAAATCATGCATATCACAAGTATTTGAAGCTAAACCATTTGTTTCGCATGGATTCGAAGATAAGCCTCCTACTTCGCATTGATTTGAAGCTAAATCATGTGTTCGCATGGATTTGAAGCTACCTCGTTTGTTTCGCATGCTGTTAAAACTAAGTCATGTATATCACAAGTATTTGCGGCTAAACCACTTGTTTCGCATGGATTCGAAGGTAACCCTTCTACTTCGCATTGATTTGAAGCTAAATCATGTGATTCGCATGGATTTGAATCTAACTCGTTTGTTTCGCATGCTGTTGAAACTAAATCATGTATATCACAAGTATTTGAAGCTAAACCATTTGCTTCGCATGGATTCGAATATCATCCTTCTACTTCGCATTCATTAGATGCTAAATCATGTGTTTCGCATGGGTTTGAAGCTAACTCGTTTGTTTCGCCTGCATTTGAAGCCATATCACTTATATTTTCAAGTATGAGAAGCTAAATCATTCGTTTTGCATGGATTTGAAGCTAAGCCATCAACTTCGCGTTGACTTGATGCTTATTCATGTGTTTCGCATGGATTTGAAGCTAACTCGTTTGTTTCGCAGGCAGTTGAAGCTGAATCATGTATATCAAAAGTATTTGAAGCTAAACTATTCGTTTCGCATGGATTCGAAGATAAGCCTTCCACTTCGCATTGATTTGAAGCTAAATCATGTGTTCCGCATGGATTTAAAGCTGACTCGTTTGTTTCGCATGCATTTGAAGCTGAATCATGTATATCACAAGTATTTGCTGCTAAACCATTTGTTTCGCATGGATTCGAAGATCAGGCCTCTACTTCGCATTGATTACATGCTAAATCATGTGTTTCGCATGGATTTGAAGATTACTCGTTTGTTTCGCATGCTGTTGAAGCTAAATCATGTATATCACAAGTATTTGAAGCTAAACCATTTGTTTCGCATGGATTCGAAGGTAAGCCTCCTACTTCGCATTGATTTGAAGCTAAATCATGTGTTCGCATGGATTTGAAGCTAACCCGTTTGCTTCGCATGCTGTTGAAGCTAAATCAAGTGTATCAGAAGTATTTGAAGCTATACCATTTGTTTCGCATGGATTCGAAGATCAGCCTTCTACTTCGCATTGATTAGATGCTAAATCATGTGTTTCGCAAGGATTTGATGGTAACTCGTTTGTTTCTCATGCTGTTGAAACTAAATCATGTATATCACAAGTATTAGAAGCTATATCATTAGTTTCGCATAGATTCGAAGATTAGCCTTCTACTTCGCATTGATTAGATGCTAAATCATGTGTTTAGCATGGGTTTGAAGCTAACTCGTTTGTTTCGCCTGCATTTGAAGCTATATCACTTATATTCACAAGTATGTGAAGCTAAATCATTCGTTTCGCATTTATTTGAAGCAAAGCCATCAACTTCGCGTTGACTTGATACTAAATCATGTTTTTCGTTTGGACTTGAAGCTAACTCGTTTGTTTAGCATGTTGTTGAAGCTAAATCATGTATATCACAAGTATTTGATGCTATATCATATGTTTCGCATGGATTCGAAGATAACCCTTCTAATTCGCATTGATTTTAATCTAAATCATGTGTTTCGCATGGATTTGAAGCTAACTCGTTTGTTTCGCATGCTGTTGAAGCTAAATCATGTATATCACAAGTATTTGAAGCTATATCATATGTTTCGCATGGATTCGAAGATAACCCTTCTAATTCGCATTGATTTGAAGCTAAATCATGTGTTTCGCATGGATTTGAAGCTAACTCGTTTGTATCGCATGCTGTTGAAGCTAAGTCATGTATATCACAAGTATTTGAAGCTAAACCATTTGTTTCGCATGGATTCGAAGTTAAGCCTCCTACCTCGCATTTATTTGAAGCTAAATCATGTGTTCGCATGGACTTGATGCTACCTCGTTTGTTTCGCATTCTGTTGAAGCTAAATCAAGTGTATCACAAGTATTTGAAGCCAAACCATTTGCTTCGCATGGATTCGAAGATCAGCCTTCTACTTCGCATTTATTAGATGGTAAATCATGCGTTTCGCATGGATTTGAAGCTAACTCGTTTGTTTCGCATTCTGTTGAAGCTGAATCATGCATATCACAAGTATTTGAAGCTAAACCATTTGTTTCGCATGGATTCGAAGATAACCCTTCTACTTCGCTTTGATTTGAAGTTAAATCATGTGTTTCGCATGAATTTGAGTCTAACTCGTTTATTTCGTATGCTGTTGAAGCTAAATCATGTATATCACAAGTATATGAAGCTAATCCATCTGTTTCGCATGGATTCGAAGATAAGCCTTCTGCTTCGCATTGATTTGAAGCTAAATCATGTGTTTCGCATGGATTTGTATCTAACTCGTTTGTTTCTCATGCTGTTGAAGATAAATCAAGTGTATCACAAGTATTCGAAGCCAAACCATTTGCTTCGCATGGATTCGAAGATCAGCCTTCTACTTCGCATTGATTAGATGATAAATCATATGTTTCGCATGGATTTGAAGCTAACTAGTTTGTTTCGCATGCAGTTGAAGCTGAATCATGTATATCACAAGTATTTGAACCTAAACTATTCGTTTCGCATGGATTCGAGGATAAGCCTTCCACTTCGCATTGATTTGAAACTAAATCATGTGTTTCGCATGGATTTGAATTGAACTCGTTTGCTTCGAATGCTGTTGAAGCTAAATCATGTATATCACAAGTATTTGAAGTTAAACAATTTGTTTCGCATGCAGTTGTAGCTAAATCATGTATATCACAAGTATTTGTAGCTAAACCATTTGTTTCGTATGGATTCGAAGATAACCCTTCTACTTCGCATTCATTTGAAGCTAAATCATGTGTTTCGCATGGATTTGAATCTAACTCGTCCATTTCGCATGCTGTTGAAGATAAATCATGTATATCACAAGTATATGAAGCTAAACCATTTCTTTCGCATGGATTCGAAGATAAGCCTTCCACTTCGCATTGATTTGATGCTAAATCATTTGTTTCGCATGGATTTTAAGCTAACTCGTCTGTTTCGCCTGCATTTGAAGCCATATCACTTATATTTTCAAGTATGTGAAGCTAAATCATTCGTTTCGCATGGATTTGAAGCTAAGCCATCAACTTCGCGTTGACTTGATGCTAAATCATGTTTTTCGTTTGGACTTGAAGCTAACTCGTTTCTTTCGCATTCTGTTGAAGCTAAATCATGCATATCACAAGTATCTGAAGCTAAACAATTTGTTTCGCATGGATTCGAAGATAAGCCTCCTACTTCGCATTGATTTGAAGCTAAATCATGTGTTCGCATGGATTTGAAGCTACCTCGTTTGTTTCGCATGCTGTTAAAACTAAGTCATGTATATCACAAGTATTTGCGGCTAAACCACTTGTTTCGCATGGATTCGAAGGTAACCCTTCTACTTCGCATTGATTTGAAGCTAAATCATGTGATTCGCATGGATTTGAATCTAACTCGTTTGTTTCGCATGCTGTTGAAACTAAATCATGTATATCACAAGTATTTGAAGCTAAACCATTTGCTTCGCATGGATTCGAATATCATCCTTCTACTTCGCATTCATTAGATGACTAAATCATGTGTTTCGCATGGGTTTGAAGCTAACTCGTTTGTTTCGCCTGCATTTGAAGCCCTATCACTTATATTTTCAAGTATGAGAAGCTAAATCATTCGTTTTGCATGGATTTGAAGCTAAGCCATCAACTTCGCGTTGACTTGATGCTTATTCATGTGTTTCGCATGGATTTGAAGCTAACTCGTTTGTTTCGCAGGCAGTTGAAGCTGAATCATGTATATCAAAAGTATTAGAAGCTAAACTATTCGTTTCGCATGGATTCGAAGATAAGCCTTCCAGGTCGCATTGATTTGAAGCTAAATCATGTGTTCCGCATGGATTTGAAGCTGACTCGTTTGTTTCGCATGCAGTTGAAGCTGAATCATGTATATCACAAGTATTTGCGGCTAAACCATTTATTTCGCATGGATTCGAAGGTAACCCTTCTACTTCGCATTGATTTGAAGCTAAATCATGTGTTTCGCATGGATTTGAATCTAACTCGTTTGTTTCGCATGCTGTTGAAACTAAATCATGTATATCACAAGTATTTGAAGCTAAACCATTTGCTTCGCATGGATTCGAAAATCAGCCTTCTACTTCGCATTGATTAGATGCTAAATCATGTGTTTCGCATGGGTTTGAAGCTAACTCGTTTGTTTCGCCTGCTTTTGAAGCCATATCACTTATATTTTCAAGTATGTGAAGCTAAATCATTCGTTTTGCATGGATTTGAAGCTAAGCCATCAACTTCGCGTTGACTTGATGCTTATTCATGTGTTTCGCATGGATTTGAAGCTAACTCGTTTGTTTCGCAGGCAGTTGAAGCTGAATCATGTATATCAAAAGTATTTGAAGCTAAACTATTCGTTTCGCATGGATTCGAAGATAAGCCTTCCACTTCGCATTGATTTGAAGCTAAATCATGTGTTCCGCATGGATTTAAAGCTGACTCGTTTGTTTCGCATGCAGTTGAAGCTGAATCATGTATATCACAAGTATTTGCTGCTAAACCATTTGTTTCGCATGGATTCGAAGGTAAGCCTCCTACTTCGCATTGATTTGAAGCTAAATCATGTGTTCGCATGGATTTGAAGCTAACCCGTTTGCTTCGCATGCTGTTGAAGCTAAATCAAGTGTATCAGAAGTATTTGAAGCTATACCATTTGTTTCGCATGGATTCGAAGATCAGCCTTCTACTTCGCATTGATTAGATGCTAAATCATGTGTTTCGCAAGGATTTGATGCTAACTCGTTTGTTTCTCATGCTGTTGAAACTAAATCATGTATATCACAAGTATTAGAAGCTATATCATTAGTTTCGCATAGATTCGAAGATTAGCCTTCTACTTCGCATTGATTAGATGCTAAATCATGTGTTTAGCATGGGTTTGAAGCTAACTCGTTTGTTTCGCCTGCATTTGAAGCTATATCACTTATATTCACAAGTATGTGAAGCTAAATCATTCGTTTCGCATTTATTTGAAGCAAAGCCATCAACTTCGCGTTGACTTGATACTAAATCATGTTTTTCGTTTGGACTTGAAGCTAACTCGTTTGTTTAGCATGTTGTTGAAGCTAAATCATGTATATCACAAGTATTTGATGCTATATCATACGTTTCGCATGGATTCGAAGATAACCCTTCTCATTCGCATTGATTTTAATCTAAATCATGTGTTTCGCATGGATTTGAAGCTAACTCGTTTGTTTCGCATGCTGTTGAAGCTAAATCAAGTGTATCACAAGTATTTGAAGCCAAACCATTTGCTTCGCATGGATTCGAAGATCAGCCTTCTACTTCGCATTTATTAGATGGTAAATCATGCGTTTCGCATGGATTTGAAGCTAACTCGTTTGTTTCGCATTCTGTTGAAGCTGAATCATGCATATCACAAGTATTTGAAGCTAAACCATTTGTTTCGCATGGATTCGAAGATAAGCCTCCTACTTTGCATTGATTTGAAGCTAAATCATGTGTTCGCATGGATTTGAAGCTACCTCGTTTGTTTCGCAAGCTGTTAAAGCTAAATCATGTATATCACAAGTATTTGAAGCTAAACCATTTGTTACGCATGGATTCGAAGATCAGCCTTCTACTTCGCATTCATTTACGGCTAAATCATGTGTTCCGCATGGATTTTAAGCTAACTCGTTTGTTTCGCAGGCAGTTGAAGCTGAATCATGTATATCAAAAGTATTAGAAGCTAAACTATTCGTTTCGCATGGATTCGAAGATAAGCCTTCCAGGTCGCATTGATTTGAAGCTAAATCATGCGTTTCGCATGGTTTTGAAGCTAACTCGTTTGTTTCGCCTGCATTTGAAGCTATAGCACTGGTATTCTCAAGTATTTGAAGCTAAACCATTTGTTTCGCATGGATTCGAAGATAAGCCTCCTACTTCGCATTGATTTGAAGCTAAATCATGTGTTCGCATGGATTTGAAGCTAACTCGTTTGGTTCGCATGCTGTTGAAGCTAAATCAAGTGTATCACAAGTATTTGAAGCTAAACCATTTGTTTCGCATGCGGTTGAAACTAAATCATGTATATGACAAGTATTTGATGCTATATCATAAGTTTCGCATGGATTCCAAGATAACCCTTCTAATTCGTATTGATTTGAAGCTAAATTATGTGTTTCGTATGGATTTGTATCGAACTCGTTTGTTTCGCATGCTGTTGAAGCTAAATCATGTATATCACAAGTATTTGAAGCTAAACTATTCGTTTCGCATGGATTCGAAGATAAGCCTTCCACTTCGCATTGATTTGAAGCTAAATCATTTGTTTCGCATGGATTTGCAGTTAACTCGTTTGTTTCGCTTGCAGTTAAAGCTATATCATGTATATCACAAGTATTTGAAGCTAAACCATTTGTTTCGCATGGATTCGAAGATAAGCCTCCTACTTCGCATTGATTTGAAGCTAAATCATGTGTTCGCATGAATTTGAAGCTAACTCGTTTGTTTCGCATGCTGTTGAAGCTAAATCATGTATATCACAAGTATTTGAAGCTAAACCATTTGATTCGCTTGGATTCGAAGATAAGCCTCCTACTTCGCATGGATTTGAATCTAAATCACGTGTTCGCATGGATTTGAAGCTACCTCGTTTGTTTCGCATGCAGTTGTAGCTAAATCATGTATATCACAAGTATTTGTAGCTAAACCATTTGTTTCGTATGGATTCGAAGATAACCCTTCTACTTCGCATTCATTTGAAGCTAAATCATGTGTTTCGCATGGATTTGAATCTAACTCGTCCATTTCGCATGCTGTTGAAGATAAATCATGTATATCACAAGTATATGAAGCTAAACCATTTCTTTCGCATGGATTCGAAGATAAGCCTTCCACTTCGCATTGATTTGATGCTAAATCATTTGTTTCGCATGGATTTTAAGCTAACTCGTCTGTTTCGCCTGCATTTGAAGCCATATCACTTATATTTTCAAGTATGTGAAGCTAAATCATTCGTTTCGCATGGATTTGAAGCTAAGCCATCAACTTCGCGTTGACTTGATGCTAAATCATGTTTTTCGTTTGGACTTGAAGCTAACTCGTTTCTTTCGCATTCTGTTGAAGCTAAATCATGCATATCACAAGTATCTGAAGCTAAACAATTTGTTTCGCATGGATTCGAAGATAAGCCTCCTACTTCGCATTGATTTGAAGCTAAATCATGTGTTCGCATGGATTTGAAGCTACCTCGTCTGTTTCGCATGCTGTTTAAGCTAAATCATGTATATCACAAGTATTTGAAGCTAAACCATTTGTTACGCATGGATTCGAAGATCAGCCTTCTACTTCGCATTCATTTACGGCTAAATCATGTGTTCCGCATGGATTTTAAGCTAACTCGTTTTTTTCGCATGCAGTTGAAGCTAAATCATGTATATCACAAGTATTTGAAGCTAAACCATTTGTTTCGCATGGATTCGAAGATAACCCTTCTACTTCGCTTTGATTTGAAGTTAAATCATGTGTTTCGCATGAATTTGAGTCTAACTCGTTTATTTCGTATGCTGTTGAAGCTAAATCATGTATATCACAAGTATATGAAGCTAATCCATCTGTTTCGCATGGATTCGAAGATAAGCCTTCTGCTTCGCATTGATTTGAAGCTAAATCATGTGTTTCGCATGGATTTGTATCTAACTCGTTTGTTTCTCATGCTGTTGAAGATAAATCAAGTGCATCACAAGTATTCGAAGCCAAACCATTTGCTTCGCATGGATTCGAAGATCAGCCTTCTACTTCGCATTGATTAGATGATAAATCATATGTTTCGCATGGAAGTGAAGCTAACTAGTTTGTTTCGCATGCAGTTGAAGCTGAATCATGTATATCACAAGTATTTGAACCTAAACTATTCGTTTCGCATGGATTCGAGGATAAGCCTTCCACTTCGCATTGATTTGAAACTAAATCATGTGTTTCGCATGGATTTGAATTGAACTCGTTTGTTTCGAATGCTGTTGAAGCTAAATCATGTATATCACAAGTATTTGAAGTTAAACAATTTGTTTCGCATGCAGTTGTAGCTAAATCATGTATATCACAAGTATTTGTAGCTAAACCATTTGTTTCGTATGGATTCGAAGATAACCCTTCTACTTCGCATTCATTTGAAGCTAAATCATGTGTTTCGCATGGATTTGAATCTAACTCGTCCATTTCGCATGCTGTTGAAGATAAATCATGTATATCACAAGTATATGAAGCTAAACCATTTCTTTCGCATGGATTCGAAGATAAGCCTTCCACTTCGCATTGATTTGATGCTAAATCATTTGTTTCGCATGGATTTTAAGCTAACTCGTCTGTTTCGCCTGCATTTGAAGCCATATCACTTATATTTTCAAGTATGTGAAGCTAAATCATTCGTTTCGCATGGATTTGAAGCTAAGCCATCAACTTCGCGTTGACTTGATGCTAAATCATGTTTTTCGTTTGGACTTGAAGCTAACTCGTTTCTTTCGCATTCTGTTGAAGCTAAATCATGCATATCACAAGTATCTGAAGCTAAACAATTTGTTTCGCATGGATTCGAAGATAAGCCTCCTACTTCGCATTGATTTGAAGCTAAATCATGTGTTCGCATGGATTTGAAGCTACCTCGTCTGTTTCGCATGCTGTTTAAGCTAAATCATGTATATCACAAGTATTTGAAGCTAAACTATTCGTTTCGCATGGATTCGAGGATAAGCCTTCCACTTCGCATTGATTTGAAACTAAATCATGTGTTTCGCATGGATTTGAATTGAACTCGTTTGTTTCGAATGCTGTTGAAGCTAAATCATGTATATCACAAGTATTTGAAGTTAAACAATTTGTTTCGCATGCAGTTGTAGCTAAATCATGTATATCACAAGTATTTGTAGCTAAACCATTTGTTTCGTATGGATTCGAAGATAACCCTTCTACTTCGCATTCATTTGAAGCTAAATCATGTGTTTCGCATGGATTTGAATCTAACTCGTCCATTTCGCATGCTGTTGAAGATAAATCATGTATATCACAAGTATATGAAGCTAAACCATTTCTTTCGCATGGATTCGAAGATAAGCCTTCCACTTCGCATTGATTTGATGCTAAATCATTTGTTTCGCATGGATTTTAAGCTAACTCGTCTGTTTCGCCTGCATTTGAAGCCATATCACTTATATTTTCAAGTATGTGAAGCTAAATCATTCGTTTCGCATGGATTTGAAGCTAAGCCATCAACTTCGCGTTGACTTGATGCTAAATCATGTTTTTCGTTTGGACTTGAAGCTAACTCGTTTCTTTCGCATTCTGTTGAAGCTAAATCATGCATATCACAAGTATCTGAAGCTAAACAATTTGTTTCGCATGGATTCGAAGATAAGCCTCCTACTTCGCATTGATTTGAAGCTAAATCATGTGTTCGCATGGATTTGAAGCTACCTCGTCTGTTTCGCATGCTGTTTAAGCTAAATCATGTATATCACAAGTATTTGAAGCTAAACCATTTGTTACGCATGGATTCGAAGATCAGCCTTCTACTTCGCATTCATTTACGGCTAAATCATGTGTTCCGCATGGATTTTAAGCTAACTCGTTTTTTTCGCATGCAGTTGAAGCTAAATCATGTATATCACAAGTATTTGAAGCTAAACCATTTGTTTCGCATGGATTCGAAGATAACCCTTCTACTTCGCTTCGATTTGAAGTTAAATCATGTGTTTCGCATGAATTTGAATCTAACTCGTTTATTTCGTATGCTGTTGAAGCTAAATCATGTATATCACAAGTATTTGAAGCTAAACCATTTGTATCGCATGGAATCGAAGATAAGCCACCTACTTCGCATTGATTTGAAGCTAAATCATGTGTTTCGCATGGATTTGAAGCTAACTCTTTTATTTCGCATGCTGTTGAAGCTAAATCAAGTGTATCACAAGTATTTGAAGATAACAATTTGCTTCGCATGGATTCGAAGATCAGCCTTCTACTTCGCATTGATTAGATGCTAAAACATGTGTTTCGCTTGGGTTTGAAGCTAACTCGTTTGTTTCACCTGCATTTGAAGCTATATCACTTATATTCTCAAGTATGTGAAGCTAAATCATGTGTTTCGCATGGATTTGTATCGAACTCGTTTGTTTCGCATGCTGTTGAAGCTAAATCATGTATATCACAAGTATTTGAAGCTAAACTATTCGTTTCGCATGGATTCGAAGATAAGCCTTCCACTTCGCATTGATTTGAAGCTAAATCATGTGTTTCGCATGGATTTGCAGTTAACTCGTTTGTTTCGCTTGCAGTTAAAGCTATATAATGTATATCACAAGTATTTGAAGCTAAACCATTTGATTCGCTTGGATTCGAAGATAAGCCTCCTACTTCGCATTGATTTGAAGCTAAATCATATGCTTCGCATGGATTTGAAGCTAACTCGTTTGTTTTGTTTGTAGTTGAAGCTAAATCATGTATATCACAGGTATATCAAGGTAATCCATTTGTGCCGCATTTATTCGAAGCTAAGCCTTCTACTTCGCATTGATTTGAGGCTAAATCATGTGTTTCGCATGGATTTGAAGCTAACTCTTTTATTTCGCATGCTGTTGAAGCTAAATCAAGTGTATCACAAGTATTTGAAGATAACAATTTGCTTCGCATGGATTCGAAGATCAGCCTTCTACTTCGCATTGATTAGATGCTAAAACATGTGTTTCGCATGGGTTTGAAGCTAACTCGTTTGTTTCGCCTGCATTTTAAGCTATATCACTTATATTCACAAGTATGTGAAGCTAAATCATTCGTATCGCATGGATTTGAAGCTAAGCCATCAACATCGCGTTGACTTGATGCTAAATCATGTTTTTGCTTGCACTTGAAGCTAACTCGTTTGTTTCGCATGTTGTTGAAGCTAAATCATGTATATCACAAGTATTTGATGCTATATCATATGTTTCGCATGGATTCGAAGATAACCCTTCTAATTAGCATTGATTTGGAGCTAAATCATGTGTTTCGCATGGATTTGAAGCTAACTCGTTTGTTTCGCATGCTGTTGAAGCTAAGTCGTGTATATCACAAGTATTTGAAGCTAAACCATTTGTTTCGCATGGATTCGAAGATAAGCCTCCTACCTCGCATTGATTTGAAGCTAAATCATGTGTTCGCATGGACTTGAAGCTACCTCGTTTGTTTCGCATTCTGTTGAAGCTAAATCAAGTGTATCACAAGTATTTGAAGCCAAACCATTTGCTTCGCATGGATTCGAAGCTCAGCCTTCTACTTCGCATTTATTAGATGGTAAATCATGCGCTTCGCATGGATTTGAAGCTGACTCGTTTGTTTCGCATTCTGATGAAGCTAAATCATGCATATCAAAAGTATTTGAAGCTAAACCATTTGTTTCGCTTGGATTCGAAGATAAGCCTCCTACTTCGCATTGATTTGAAGCTAAATCATGTGTTCGCAGGGATTTGAAGCTAACTCGTTTGCTTCGCATGCTGTTGAAGCTAAATCAAGTGTATCAGAAGTATTTGAAGCTATACCATTTGTTTCGCATGGATTCGAAGATCAGCCTTCTACTTCGCATTGATTAGATGCTAAATCATGTGTATCGCATGGATTTGAAGCTAACTCGTTTGTTTCTCATGCTGTTGAAACTAAATCATGTATATCACAAGTATTTGAAGCAATATCATTTGTTTCGCATGGATTCGAAGATTAGCCTTCTACTTCGCATTGATTAGATGCTAAATCATGTGTTTAGCATGGGTTTGAAGCTAACTCGTTTGTTTCGCCTGCATTTGAAGCTATATCACTTATATTCACAAGTATGTGAAGCTAAATCATTCGTTTCGCATTTATTTGAAGCAAAGCCATCAACTTCGCGTTGACTTGATACTAAATCATGTTTTTCGTTTGGACTTGAAGCTAACTCGTTTGTTTAGCATGTTGTTGAAGCTAAATCATGTATATCACAAGTATTTGAAGCTATATCATATGTTTCGCATGGATTCGAAGATAACCCTCCTAATTAGCATTGATTTGGAGCTAAATCATGTGTTTCGCATGGATTTGAAGCTAACTCGTTTGTTTCGCATGCTGTTGATGCTAAGTCGTGTATATCACAAGTGTTTGAAGCTAAACCATTTGTTTCGCATGGATTCGAAGATAAGCCTCCTACCTCGCATTGATTTGAAGCTAAATCATGTGTTTCGTATGGATTTGAAGTTATCTCGATTGTTTCGCATGCAGTTGAAGCTAAATCATGTATATCACAAGTATATGAAGCTAATCCATCTGTTTCGCATGGATTCGAAGATAAGCCTTCTGCTTCGCATTGATTTGAAGCTAAATCATGTGTTTCGCATGGATTTGTATCTAACTCGTTTGTTTCGCATGCTGTTGAAGCTAAATCAAGTGTATCACAAGTATTTGAAGCCAAACCATTTGCTTCGCATGGATTCGAAGATCAGCCTTCTACTTCGCATTGATTAGATGCTAATTCATATGTTTCGCATGGATTTGAAGCTAACTCGTTTGTTTCGCATGCAGTTGAAGCTGAATCATGTATATCACAAGTATTTGCACCTAAACTATTCTTTTCGCATGGATTCGAGGATAAGCCTTCCACTTCGCATTGATTTGAAGCTAAATCATGTGTTCGCATGAATTTGAAGCTAAGTCGTTTGTTTCGCATGCTGTTGAAGCTAAATCATGTATATCACAAGTATTTGAAGCTATATCATATGTTTCGCATGGATTCGAAGATAACCCTTCTAATTCGCATTTATTTGAAGCTAAATCATGTGTTTCGCATGGATTTGAAGCTAACTCGTTTGTTTCGCATGCTGTTGAAGCTAAGTCATGTATATCACAAGTATTTGAAGCTAAACCATTTGTTTCGCTTGGATTCGAAGATAAGCCTCCTACTTCGCATTGATTTGAAGCTAAATCATGTGTTCGCATGGATTTGAAGCTACCTCGTTTGTTTCGCATGCAGTTGAAGCTACATCATGTATATCACAAGTATTTGAAGCTAAATCATTTGATTCACATGGATTCGAAGACTAGACTTCCACATCGCATTGATTTGAAGCTAAATCATGTGTTTCGCATGGATTTGAAGTTAACTCGTTTGTTTCGCATGCAGTTGAAGCTAAATCAAGTGTATCACAAGTATTTGAAGCTAATCCATTTGCTTCGCATGTATTGCGAAGATCAGCCTTCTACTTCTCATTGAATAGATGCTAAATCATGCGTTTCGCATGGTTTTGAAGCTAACTCGTTTGTTTCGCCTGCATTTGAAGCTATAGCACTGATATTCTCAAGTATGCGTAGCTAAATCATTCGTTACGCATGGATTTGAAACTAAGCCGCCAACTTCGCGTTGAGTTGATGATAAATCATGTATTTCGCATGGATTTGAAGCTAACTCGTTTGTTTCGCATGCGGTTGAAACTAAATCATGTATATCACAAGTATTTGATGCTATATCATACGTTTCGCATGGATTCCAAGATAACCCTTCTAATTCGTATTGATTTGAAGCTAAATTATGTGTTTCGTATGGATTTGTATCGAACTCGTTTGTTTCGCATGCTGTTGAAGCTAAATCATGTATATCACAAGTATTTGAAGCTAAACTATTCGTTTCGCATGGATTCGAAGATAAGCCTTCCACTTCGCATTGATTTGAAGCTAAATCATTTGTTTCGCATGGATTTGCAGTTAACTCGTTTGTTTCTCTTGCAGTTAAAGCTATATCATTTATATCACAAGTATTTGAAGCTAAACCATTTGTTTCGCATGGACTCGAAGATAAGCCTCCTACTTCGCATTGATTTGAAGCTAAATCATGTGTTCGCATGAATTTGAAGCTAACTCGTTTGTTTCGCATGCTGTTGAAGCTAAATCATGTATATCACAAGTATTTGAAGCTATATCATATGTTTCGCATGGATTCGAAGATAACCCTTCTAATTCGCATTGATTTGAAGCTAAATCATGTGTTTCGCACGGATTTGAAGCTAACTCGTTTGTTTCGCATGCTGTTGAAGCTAAGTCATGTATATCACAAGTATTTGAAGCTAAACCATTTGATTCGCTTGGATTCGAAGATAAGCCTCCTACTTCGCATGGATTTCAATCTAAATCACGTGTTCGCATGGATTTGAAGCTACCTCGTTTGTTTCGCATGCAGTTGTAGCTAAATCATGTATATCACAAGTATTTGTAGCTAAACCATTTGTTTCGTATGGATTCGAAGATAACCCTTCTACTTCGCATTCATTTGAAGCTAAATCATGTGTTTCGCATGGATTTGAATCTAACTTGTCCATTTCGCATGCTGTTGAAGATAAATCATGTATATCACAAGTATATGAAGCTAAACCATTTCTTTCGCATGGATTCGAAGATAAACCTTCCACTTCGCATTGATTTGATGCTAAATCATTTGTTTCGCATGGATTTTAAGCTAACTCGTCTGTTTCGCCTGCATTTGAAGCCATATCACTTATATTTTCAAGTATGTGAAGCTAAATCATTCGTTTCGCATGGATTTGAAGCTAAGCCATCAACTTCGCGTTGACTTGATGCTAAATCATGTTTTTCGTTTGGACTTGAAGCTAACTCGTTTCTTTCGCATTCTGTTGAAGCTAAATCATGCATATCACAAGTATCTGAAGCTAAACAATTTGTTTCGCATGGATTCGAAGATAAGCCTCCTACTTCGCATTGATTTGAAGCTAAATCATGTGTTCGCATGGATTTGAAGCTACCTCGTCTGTTTCGCATGCTGTTTAAGCTAAATCATGTATATCACAAGTATTTGAAGGTAAACCATTTGTTACGCATGGATTCGAAGATCAGCCTTCTACTTCGCATTCATTTACGGCTAAATCATGTGTTCCGCATGGATTTTAAGCTAACTTGTTTTTTTCGCATGCAGTTGAAGCTAAATCATGTATATCACAAGTATTTGAAGCTAAACCATTTGTTTCGCATGGATTCGAAGATAACCCTTCTACTTCGCTTTGATTTGAAGTTAAATCATGTGTTTCGCATGAATTTGAATCTAACTCGTTTATTTCGTATGCTGTTGAAGCTAAATCATGTATATCACAAGTATATGAAGCTAATCCATCTGTTTCGCATGGATTCGAAGATAAGCCTTCTGCTTCGCATTGATTTGAAGCTAAATCATGTGTTTCGCATGGATTTGTATCTAACTCGTTTGTTTCGCATGCTGTTGAAGATAAATCAAGTGTATCACAAGTATTCGAAGCCAAACCATTTGCTTCGCATGGATTCGAAGATCAGCCTTCTACTTCGCATTGATTAGATGATAAATCATATGTTTCGCATGGATTTGAAGCTAACTCGTTTGTTTCGCATGCAGTTGAAGCTGAATCATGTATATCACAAGTATTTGAACCTAAACTATTCGTTTCGCATGGATTCGAGGATAAGCCTTCCACTTCGCATTGATTTGAAACTAAATCATGTGTTTCGCATGGATTTGAATCGAACTCGTTTGTTTCGAATGCTGTTGAAGCTAAATCATGTATATCACAAGTATTTGAAGTTAAACAATTTGTTTCGCATGGATTCGATGATAACCCATGTACTTCGCATTGATTTTAAGCTAAATCATGTGTTCGCATGGATTTGAAGCTACCTCGTTTGTTTCGCATGCTGTTGAAGCTAAATCATGTGTATCACAAGTATTTGAAGCCAAACCATTTGCTTCGCATGGATTCGAAGATCAGCCTTCTACTTCGCATTGATAAGAGGCTAAATCATGTGTTTCGCATGGATTTGAAGCTAACTCGTTCGTTTCGCTTGCATTTGAAACTAAATCATGCACATCACAAGTATTTGAAGCTGAACCACTTGTTTCGCATGGATTTGAAGATAAGCCTTCTACTTCGCATTGATTTGAAGCTAAATCATGTGTTTCGCTGGATTTGAAGCTAACTCGATTGTTTCGCATGCAGTTGAAGCCATATCACTTATATTTTCAAGTATGTGAAGCTAAATCATTCGTTTCGCATGGATTTGAAGCTAAGCCATCAACTTCGCGTTGACTTGATGCTAAATCATGTTTTTCGTTTGGACTTGAAGCTAACTCGTTTGTTTCGCATGCTGTTGAAGCTAAATCAAGTGTATCAGAAGTATTTGAAGCTATACCATTTGTTTCGCATGGATTCGAAGATCAGCCTTCTACTTCGCATTGATTAGATGCTAAATCATGTGTATCACATGGATTTGAAGCTAACTCGTTTGTTTCTCATGCTGTTGAAACTAAATCATGTATATCACAAGTATTTGAAGCTATATCATTTGTTTCGCATGGATTCGAAGATTAGCCTTCTACTTCGCATTGATTAGATGCTAAATCATGTGTTTAGCATGGGTTTGAAGCTAACTCGTTTGTTTCGCCTGCATTTGAAGCTATATCACTTATATTCACAAGTATGTGAAGCTAAATCATTCGTTTCGCATTTATTTGAAGCAAAGCCATCAACTTCGCGTTGACTTGATACTAAATCATGTTTTTCGTTTGGACTTGAAGCTAACTCGTTTGTTTAGCATGTTGTTGAAGCTAAATCATGTATATCACAAGTATTTGAAGCTATATCATATGTTTCGCATGGATTCGAAGATAACCCTCCTAATTAGCATTGATTTGGAGCTAAATCATGTGTTTCGCATGGATTTGAAGCTAACTCGTTTGTTTCGCATGCTGTTGAAGCTAAGTCGTGTATATCACAAGTGTTTGAAGCTAAACCATTTGTTTCGCATGGATTCGAAGATAAGCCTCCTACTTCGCATTGATTTGAAGCTAAATCATGTGTTCGCAGGGATTTGAAGCTAAGCCATCAACTTCGCGTTGAATTGATGCTAAATCATGTTTTTCGTTTGGACTTGAAGCTAACTCGTTTATTCCGCATGCTGTTGATGCTAAATCAAGTGTATCACAAGTATTTGAATCCAAATCATGTGTTTCGCATGGATTTGAAGCTAACTCGTTTGTTTCGCATGCTGTTGAAGCTAAATCAAGTGTATCACAAGTATTTGAAGCCAAACCATTTGCTTCGCATGGATTCGAAGATAAGCCTTCTACTTCGCATTGATTAGATGCTAATTCATATGTTTCGCATGGATTTGAAGCTAACTCGTTTGTTTCGCATGCAGTTGAAGCTGAATCATGTATATCACAAGTATTTGCACCTAAACAATTCTTTTCGCATGGATTCGAGGATAAGCCTTCCACTTCGCATTGATTTGAAGCTAAATCAGGTTTTTGCTTGGACTTGAAGCTAACTCGTTTGTTTCGCATGTTGTTGAAGCTAAATCATGTATATCACAAGTATTTGAAGCTAAACCATTTGATTCCCGTGGATTTGAAGCTAAGCTTTCTACTTCGCCTTGATTTGAAGATAAATCATGTGTTTCGCTTGGATTTGAAGATAACTCGTTTGCTTCGCATGCTGTTGAAGCTAAATCATGTATATCACAAGTATTTGAAGTTAAACCATTTGTTTCGCATGGATTCGAAGATAATCCATCTATTTCGCATAGATTTTAATCTAAATGATGTGTTCCGCATGGATTTGAAGCTAACTCGTTTGTTTCGCATGCAGTTGAAGCTGAATCATGTATATCACAAGTATTTGAAGCTAAACTATTCGTTTCGCATGGATTCGAAGATAAGCCTTCCACTTCGCATTGATTTGAAGCTAAATCATGTGTTTCGCTTGGATTTGAAGTTAACTCGTTTGTTTCGCATGCAGTTGAAGCTAAATCAAGTGTATCACAAGTATTTGAAGCTAAACCATTTGCTTCGCATGGATTCGAAGATCAGCCTTCTACTTCGCATTGATTAGATGCTAAATCATGTGTTTCTCATGGATGTGAATCTAACTCGTTTATTTCGCATGCTGTTGAAGCTAAATCATGTATATCACAAGTATATGAAGCTAATCCATTTGTTTCGCATGGATACGAAGATCAGCCTCCTATTTCGAATTGATTAGATGCTAAATCATGTGTTTCGCATGGGTTTGAAGCTAACTCGTTTGTTTCGCCTGCATTTGAAGCTATATCACTTATATTCACAAGTATGTGAAGCTAAATCAGTCGTTACGCATGGATCTGAAGCTAAGCCATCAACATCGCGTTGTCTTGATGCTAAATCATGTTTTTGCTTGGACTTGAAGCTAACTCGTTTGTTTCGCATATTGTTGAAGCTAAATCATGTATATCACAAGTATTTGAAGCTAAACCATTTGATTCCCATGGATTTGAAGCTAAGCTTTCTACTTCGCATTGATTTGAAGATACATCATGTGTTTCGCTTGGATTTGAAGATAACTCGTTTGCTTCGCATTCTGTTGAAGCTAAATCATGCATATCACAAGTATTTGAAGCTAATCCATTTGTTTCGCTTGGATTCGAAGATAAGCCTCCTACTTCGCATTGATTTGAAGCTAAATCATGTGTTCGCAGGGATTTGAAGCTAACTCGTTTGCTTCGCATGCTGTTGAAGCTAAATGAAGTGTATCAGAAGTATTTGAAGCTATACCATTTGTTTCGCATGGATTCGAAGATCAGCCTTCTACTTCGCATTGATTAGATGCTAAATCATGTGTTTCGCATGGATTTGAAGCTAACTCGTTTGTTTCTCATGCTGTTGAAACAAAATCATGTATATCACAAGTATTTGAAGCTATATCATTTGTTTCGCATGGATTCGAAGATTAGCCTTCTACTTCGCATTGATTAGATGCTAAATCATGTGTTTAGCATGGGTTTGAAGCTAACTCGTTTGTTTCGCCTGCATTTGAAGCTATATCACTTATATTCACAAGTATGTGAAGCTACATCATTCGTTACGCATGGATTTGAAGCTAAGCCATGAACTTCGCGTTGATTTGATACTAAATATTGTTTTTCGTTTGGACTTGAAGCTAACTCGTTTGTTTCGCATGTTGTTGAAGCTAAATCATGTATATCACAAGTATTTGAAGCTAAACCATTTGTTTCGCTTGGATTCGAAGATAAGCCTTCTACTTCGCATTGATTTGAAGCTAAATTATGAGTTTCGCATGGATTTGAAGCTAAATCATGTGTTTCGCATGGATTTGAAGCTACCTCGTTTGTTTCGCATGCAGTTGAAGCTAAATCAAGTGTATCATAAGTATTTGAAGCCAAACCATTTGCTTCGCATGGATTCGAAGATCAGCCTACTACTTCGCATTTATTAGATGGTAAATCATGCGTTTCGCTTGGATTTGAAGCTAACTCGTTTGTTTCGCAGGCAGTTGAAGTTGAATCATGTATGTCACAAGTATTTGCGGCTAAACCATTTGTTTCGCTTGGATTCGAAGATAAGCCTCCTACTTCGCATTGACTTGATGCTAAATCATTTGATCGCATGGATTTGAAGCTAACTCGTTTGTTTCGCATGCTGTTGAAGCTAAATCATGTATATCACAAGTATTTGAAGCTATATCATATGTTTCGCATGGATTCGAAGATAACCCTTCTAATTCGCATTGATTTGAAGCTAAATCATGTGTTTCGCATGGATTTGAAGCTAACTCGTTTGTTTCGCATGCTGTTGAAGCTAAGTCATGTATATCACAAGTATTTGAAGCTAAATCATTTGTTTCGCATGGATTCGAAGATAAGCCTCCTACTTCGCATTGATTTGAAGCTAAATCATGTGTTCGCATGGATTTGAAGCTAACTCGTTTGTTTTGCATGCTGTTGAAGCTAAATCATGTATATCACAAGTATTTGAAGCTATATCATATGTTTCGCATGGATTCGAAGATAAGCCTTCTAATTCTCATTGATTTGAAGCTAAATCATGTGTTTCGCATGGATTTGAAGCTAACTCGTTTGTTTCGCATGCTGTTGAAGCTAAGTCATGTATATCACAAGTATTTGAAGCTAAACCATTTGTTTCGCATGGATTCGAAGATAAGCCTCCTACTTCGCATTGATTTGAAGCTAAATCATGTGTTCGCATGGACTTGAAGCTACATCGTTTGTTTCGCATGCTGTTCAAGCTAAATCATGTATATCACAAGTATTTGAAGCTAAACCATTTGCTTCGCATGGATTCGAAGATCAGCCTTCTACTTCGCATTTATTAGATGCTAAATCATGTGTGTCGCATGGATTTGAAGCTAAATCGTTTGTTTCGCATGCTGTTGAAGCTAAATCATGCATATCACAAGTATTCGAAGCTAAACCATTTGTTTCGCATGGATTCGAAGATAAGCCTCCTACTTCGCATTGATTTGAAGCTAAATCATGTGTTCGCATGGATTTGAAGCTACCTCGTCTGTTTCGCATGCTGTTCAAGCTAAATCATGTTTATCACAAGTATTTTGAAGCTAAGCCATTTGTTTCGCATGGATTCGAAGATAAGCCTCCTACTTCGCATTGATTTGAAGCTAAATCATGTGTTTGCACGGATTTGAAGCTAACTCGTTTGTTTCGCATGCTGTTGAAGCTGAATCATGTATATCACAAGTATTTGAAGCTATATCATATGTTTCGCATGGATTCGAAGATAACCCTTCTAATTCGCATTGATTTAAAGCTAAATCATGCGTATCACAAGTATTTGAAGCTAAACCATTTGCTTCGCATGGATTCGAAGATCAGCCTTCCACTTCCCATTTATTAGATGCTAAATCATGTGTTTCGCATGGATTTGAAGCTAACTCGTTTGTTTCGCATGCTGTTGAAGCTAAATCATGTATATCACAAGTATTTGAAGCTATATCATATGTTTCTCATGGATTCGAAGATAAACCTTCTAATTCGCATTGATTTGAAGCTAAATCATGTGTTTCGCATGGATTCGAAGATAACCCTTCTAATTCGCATTGATTTGAAGCTAAATCATGTGTTTCGCATGGATTTGAAGCTAACTCGTTTGTTTCGCATGCTGTTGAAGCTAAATCAAGTATATCACAAGTAATTGAAGTTAAACCATTTGTTTCGCATGGATTCGATGATAATCCATCTACTTCGCATTGATTTGAAGCTAAATCATGTGTTTCGCATGAATTTGAATCTAACTCGTTTGTTTCGCATGCTGTTGAAGCTAAATCAATTATATCACAAGTATTTGAAGTTAAACCATTTGTTTCGCATGGATTCGATGATAATCCATCTACTTCGCATTGATTTGGAGCTAAATCATGTGTTCGCATGGATTTGAATCTAACTCGTTTGTTTCGCACGCTGTTGAATCTAAATCAAGTGTATCACAAGTATTTGAAGCTAAACCATTTGCTTCGCATGGATTCGAAGATCAGCCTTCTACTTCGCATTTATTAGATGCTAAATCATGTGTGTCGCATGGATTTGAAGCTACCTCGTTTGTTTCGCATGCTGTTCAAGCCAAATCATGTATATCACAAGTATTTGAAGCTAAATCATTTGTTACGCATGGATTCGAAGATCAGCCTTCCACTTCGCATTGATTTAAGGCTAAATCGTATTTCCCGCATGGATTTTAAGCTAACTCGTTTTTTTGCAATGCAGTTGAAGCTAACTCATGTATATCACAAGTATTTGAAGCTATATCATATGTTTCGCATGGATTCCAAGATAACCCTTCTAATTCGCATTAATTTGAAGCAAAATCATGTGTTTCGCATGGATTTGAAGCTAACTCGTTTGTTTCGCATGCTGTCGAAGCTAAATCATGTATATTACAAGTATTTGAAGCTAAACCATTTGTTTCGCATGGATTCGAAGATAAGCCTCCTACTTCGCATTGATTTGAAGCTAAATCATGTGTTCGCACGGATTTGAAGCTAACTCGTTTGTTTCGCATGCTGTTGAAGCTAAATCATGCATATCACAAGTATTCGAAGCTAAACCATTTGTTTCGCATGGATTCGAAGATAAGCCTCCTACTTCGCATTGATTTGAAGCTAAATCATGTGTTCGCATGGATTTGAAGCTACCTCGTCTGTTTCGCATGCTGTTCAAGCTAAATCATGTTTATCACAAGTATTTTGAAGCTAAGCCATTTGTTTCGCATGGATTCGAAGATAAGCCTCCTACTTCGCATTGATTTGAAGCTAAGTCATGTGTTTGCACGGATTTGAAGCTAACTCGTTTGTTTCGCATGCTGTTGAAGCTGAATCATGTATATCACAAGTATTTGAAGCTATATCATATGTTTCGCATGGATTCGAAGATAACCCTTCTAATTCGCATTGATTTAAAGCTAAATCATGCGTATCACAAGTATTTGAAGCTAAACCATTTGCTTCGCATGGATTCGAAGATCAGCCTTCCACTTCCCATTTATTAGATGCTAAATCATGTGTTTCGCATGGATTTGAAGCTAACTCGTTTGTTTCGCATGCTGTTGAAGCTAAATCATGTATATCACAAGTATTTGAAGCTATATCATATGTTTCTCATGGATTCGAAGATAAACCTCCTAATTCGCATTGATTTGAAGCTAAATCATGTGTTTCGCATGGATTCGAAGATAACCCTTCTAATTCGCATTGATTTGAAGCTAAATCATGTGTTTCGCATGGATTTGAAGCTAACTCGTTTGTTTCGCATGCTGTTGAAGCTAAATCAAGTATATCACAAGTAATTGAAGTTAAACCATTTGTTTCGCATGGATTCGATGATAATCCATCTACTTCGCATTGATTTGAAGCTAAATCATGTGTTTCGCATGAATTTGAATCTAACTCGTTTGTTTCGCATGCTGTTGATGCTAAATCAATTATATCACAAGTATTTGAAGTTAAACCATTTGTTTCGCATGGATTCGATGATAATCCATCTACTTCGCATTGATTTGGAGCTAAATCATGTGTTCGCATGGATTTGAATCTAACTCGTTTGTTTCGCACGCTGTTGAATCTAAATCAAGTGTATCACAAGTATTTGAAGCTAAACCATTTGTTTCGCATGGATTCGAAGATAAGCCTCCTACTTCGCATTGATTTGAAGCTAAATCATGTGTTCGCATGGATTTGAAGCTAAGCCGTCAACTTCGCGTTGACTTGATGATAAATCATGTTTTTCGCTTGGACTAGAAGCTAACTCGTTTGTTTCGCATGCTGTTGAAGCTAAATCGTGTATATCACAAGTATTTGAAGTTAAACCATTTGCTTCGCATGGATTCGAAGATCAGCCTTCTACTTCGCATTGATTTGATGCTAAATCATTTGTTTCGCAAGGATTTGAAGCTAACTCGTTTATTTCGCATGCTGTTGAAGCTAAATCATGTATATCCAAGTATTTGAAGATAAACCATTTGTATCGCATGGAATCGAAGATAAGCCACCTACTTCGCATTGATTTGAAGCAAAATCATGTGTTTCTCATGGATTTGAAGCTGACTCGTTTATTTCGCATGCTGTTGAAGCTAAATCAAGTGTATCACAAGTATTTGAAGATAACAATTTGCTTCGCATGGATTCGAAGATCAGCCTTCTACTTCGCATTGATTAGATTCTAAAACATGTGTTTCGCATGGGTTTGAAGATAACTCGTTTGTTTCGCCTGCATTTTAAGCTATATCACTTATATTCACAAGTATGTGAAGCTAAATCATTCGTATCGCATGGATTTGTAGCTAAGCCATCAACATCGCGTTGACTTGATGCTAAATCAGGTTTTTGCTTGGACTTGAAGCTAACTCGTTTGTTTCGCATATTGTTGAAGCTAAATCATGTATATCACAAGTATTTGAAGCTAAACCATTTGATTCCCATGGATTTGAAGCTAAGCTTTCTACTTCGCATTGATTTGAAGATACATCATGTGTTTCGCTTGGATTTGAAGATAACTCGTTTGCTTCGCATGCTGTTGAAGATAAATCATGTATATCACAAGTATTTGAAGTTAAACCATTTGTTTCGCATGGATTCGAAGATAATCCATCTATTTCGCATTGATTTTAATCTAAATCATGTGTTCCGCATGGATTTGAAGCTAACTCGTTTGTTTCGCATGCAGTTGAATCTGAATCATGTATATCACAAGTATTTGAAGCTAAACTATTCGTTTCGCATGGATTCGAAGATAAGCCTTCCACTTCGCATTGATTTGAAGCTAAATCATGTGTTCCGCATGGATTTGAAGCTAACTCGTTTGTTTCACATGCAGTTGAAGCTGAATCATGTATATCACAAGTATTTGAAGCTAAACTATTCGTTTCGCATGGATTCGAAGATAAGCCTTCCACTTCGCATTGATTTGAAGCTAAATCATGTGTTTCGCATGGATTTGAAGTTAACTCGTATGTTTCACATGCTGTTGAAGCAAAATCATGTATATAACAAGTATTTTCCGCTAAACCATTTGTTTCGCATGAATTCGAAGATAACCCTTATACTTCGCATTGATTTGAAGCTAAATCATGTGTTTCGCATGGATTTGAATCTAACTCGTTTATTTCGCACGCTGTTGAAGCTAAATCATGTATATCACAAGTATACGAAGCTAATCCATTTGTTTCGCATGGATACGAAGATCAGCCTTCTATTTCGCATTGATTAGATGCTAAATCATGTGTTTCGCATGGGTTTGAAGCTATCTCGTTTGTTTCGCCTGCATTTGAAGCTATATCACTTATATTCACAAGTATGTGAAGCTAAATCATTCGTTTCGCATGGGTTTGAAGCTAAGCCATCAACTTCGCGTTGACTTGATGCTAAATCATGTTTTTCGGTTGGACTTGAAGCTAACTCGTTTGTTTCGCATGCTGTTGAAGCTAAATCATGTATATCACAAGTATTTGAAGCAAAACCAATTGTTTCGCATGGATTCGAAGATTAGCCTTCTACTTCGCATTGATTTGAAGCTAAATCATGTGTTCCGCATGGATTTGAAGCTAACTCGATTGTTTCGCCTGCATTTGAAGCCATATCACTTATATTTTCAAGTATGTGAAGCTACATCATTCGTTACGCATGGATTTGAAGCTAAGCCATGAACTTCGCGTTGATTTGATGCTAAATCATGTTTTTCGTTTGGACTTGAAGCTAACTCGTTTGTTTCGCATGTTGTTGAAGCTAAATCATGTATATCACAAGTATTTGAAGCTAAACCATTTGTTTCGCTTGGATTCGAAGATAAGCCTTCTACTTCGCATTGATTTGAAGCTAAATTATGAGTTTCGCATGGATTTGAAGCTAAATCATGTGTTTCGCATGGATTTGAAGCTACCTCGTTTGTTTCGCATGCAGTTGAAGCTAAATCAAGTGTATCATAAGTATTTGAAGCCAAACCATTTGCTTCGCATGGATTCGAAGATCAGCCTACTACTTCGCATTTATTAGATGGTAAATCATGCGTTTCGCTTGGATTTGAAGCTAACTCGTTTGTTTCGCAGGCAGTTGAAGTTGAATCATGTATGTCACAAGTATTTGCGGCTAAACCATTTGTTTCGCATGGATTCGAAGGTAACCCTTCTACTTCGCATTGATTTGAAGCTAAATCATGTGTTTCGCATGGATTTGAATCTAACTCGTTTGTTTCGCATGCAGTTGAAGCTGAATCATGTATATCACAAGTATTTGAAGCTAAACCATTTGTTTCGCATGGATTCGAAGATAAGCCTCCTACTTCGCATTGACTTGATGCTAAATCATTTGATCGCATGGATTTGAAGCTAACTCGTTTGTTTCGCATGCTGTTGAAGCTAAATCATGTATATCACAAGTATTTGAAGCTATATCATATGTTTCGCATGGATTCGAAGATAACCCTTCTAATTCGCATTGATTTGAAGCTAAATCATGTGTTTCGCATGGATTTGAAGCTAACTCGTTTGTTTCGCATGCTGTTGAAGCTAAGTCATGTATATCACAAGTATTTGAAGCTATATCATATGTTTCGCATGGATTCGAAGATAAGCCTTCTAATTCGCATTGATTTGAAGCTAAATCATGTGTTTCGCATGGATTTGAAGCTAACTCGTTTGTTTCGCATGCTGTTGAAGCTAAGTCATGTATATCGCAAGTATTTGAAGCTAAACCATTTGTTTCGCATGGATTCGAAGATAAGCCTCCTACTTCGCATTGATTTGAAGCTAAATCATGTGTTCGCATGGACTTGAAGCTACATCGTTTGTTTCGCATGCTGTTCAAGCTAAATCATGTATATCACAAGTATTTGAAGCTAAACCATTTGCTTCGCATGGATTCGAAGATCAGCCTTCTACTTCGCATTTATTAGATGCTAAATCATGTGTGTCGCATGGATTTGAAGCTAAATCGTTTGTTTCGCATGCTGTTGAAGCTAAATCATGCATATCACAAGTATTCGAAGCTAAACCATTTGTTTCGCATGGATTCGAAGATAAGCCTCCTACTTCGCATTGATTTGAAGCTAAATCATGTGTTCGCATGGATTTGAAGCTACCTCGTCTGTTTCGCATGCTGTTCAAGCTAAATCATGTTTATCACAAGTATTTTGAAGCTAAGCCATTTGTTTCGCATGGATTCGAAGATAAGCCTCCTACTTCGCATTGATTTGAAGCTAAATCATGTGTTTGCACGGATTTGAAGCTAACTCGTTTGTTTCGCATGCTGTTGAAGCTGAATCATGTATATCACAAGTATTTGAAGCTATATCATATGTTTCGCATGGATTCGAAGATAACCCTTCTAATTCGCATTGATTTAAAGCTAAATCATGCGTATCACAAGTATTTGAAGCTAAACCATTTGCTTCGCATGGATTCGAAGATCAGCCTTCCACTTCCCATTTATTAGATGCTAAATCATGTGTTTCGCATGGATTTGAAGCTAACTCGTTTGTTTCGCATGCTGTTGAAGCTAAATCATGTATATCACAAGTATTTGAAGCTATATCATATGTTTCTCATGGATTCGAAGATAAACCTTCTAATTCGCATTGATTTGAAGCTAAATCATGTGTTTCGCATGGATTCGAAGATAACCCTTCTAATTCGCATTGATTTGAAGCTAAATCATGTGTTTCGCATGGATTTGAAGCTAACTCGTTTGTTTCGCATGCTGTTGAAGCTAAATCAAGTATATCACAAGTAATTGAAGTTAAACCATTTGTTTCGCATGGATTCGATGATAATCCATCTACTTCGCATTGATTTGAAGCTAAATCATGTGTTTCGCATGAATTTGAATCTAACTCGTTTGTTTCGCATGCTGTTGAAGCTAAATCAATTATATCACAAGTATTTGAAGTTAAACCATTTGTTTCGCATGGATTCGATGATAATCCATCTACTTCGCATTGATTTGGAGCTAAATCATGTGTTCGCATGGATTTGAATCTAACTCGTTTGTTTCGCACGCTGTTGAATCTAAATCAAGTGTATCACAAGTATTTGAAGCTAAACCATTTGCTTCGCATGGATTCGAAGATCAGCCTTTTACTTCGCATTTATTAGATGCTAAATCATGTGTGTCGCATGGATTTGAAGCTACCTCGTTTGTTTCGCATGCTGTTCAAGCCAAATCATGTATATCACAAGTATTTGAAGCTAAATCATTTGTTACGCATGGATTCGAAGATCAGCCTTCCACTTCGCATTGATTTAAGGCTAAATCGTATTTCCCGCATGGATTTTAAGCTAACTCGTTTTTTTGCAATGCAGTTGAAGCTAACTCATGTATATCACAAGTATTTGAAGCTATATCATATGTTTCGCATGGATTCCAAGATAACCCTTCTAATTCGCATTAATTTGAAGCAAAATCATGTGTTTCGCATGGATTTGAAGCTAACTCGTTTGTTTCGCATGCTGTCGAAGCTAAATCATGTATATTACAAGTATTTGAAGCTAAACCATTTGTTTCGCATGGATTCGAAGATAAGCCTCCTACTTCGCATTGATTTGAAGCTAAATCATGTGTTCGCACGGATTTGAAGCTAACTCGTTTGTTTTGCATGCTGTTGAAGCTAAATCAAGTATATCACAAGTATTTGAAGTTAAACCAATTGTTTCGCATGGATTCGATGATAATCGATCTACTTCGCATTGATTTGAAGCTAAATCATGTGTTCGCATGGACTTGAAGCTACATCGTTTGTTTCGCATGCTGTTCAAGCTAAATCATGTATATCACAAGTATTTGAAGCTAAACCATTTGCTTCGCATGGATTCGAAGATCAGCCTTCTACTTCGCATTTATTAGATGCTAAATCATGTGTGTCGCATGGATTTGAAGCTAAATCGTTTGTTTCGCATGCTGTTGAAGCTAAATCATGCATATCACAAGTATTCGAAGCTAAACCATTTGTTTCGCATGGATTCGAAGATAAGCCTCCTACTTCGCATTGATTTGAAGCTAAATCATGTGTTCGCATGGATTTGAAGCTACCTCGTCTGTTTCGCATGCTGTTCAAGCTAAATCATGTTTATCACAAGTATTTTGAAGCTAAGCCATTTGTTTCGCATGGATTCGAAGATAAGCCTCCTACTTCGCATTGATTTGAAGCTAAGTCATGTGTTTGCACGGATTTGAAGCTAACTCGTTTGTTTCGCATGCTGTTGAAGCTGAATCATGTATATCACAAGTATTTGAAGCTATATCATATGTTTCGCATGGATTCGAAGATAACCCTTCTAATTCGCATTGATTTAAAGCTAAATCATGCGTATCACAAGTATTTGAAGCTAAACCATTTGCTTCGCATGGATTCGAAGATCAGCCTACCACTTCCCATTTATTAGATGCTAAATCATGTGTTTCGCATGGATTTGAAGCTAACTCGTTTGTTTCGCATGCTGTTGAAGCTAAATCATGTATATCACAAGTATTTGAAGCTATATCATATGTTTCTCATGGATTCGAAGATAAACCTCCTAATTCGCATTGATTTGAAGCTAAATCATGTGTTTCGCATGGATTCGAAGATAACCCTTCTAATTCGCATTGATTTGAAGCTAAATCATGTGTTTCGCATGGATTTGAAGCTAACTCGTTTGTTTCGCATGCTGTTGAAGCTAAATCAAGTATATCACAAGTAATTGAAGTTAAACCATTTGTTTCGCATGGATTCGATGATAATCCATCTACTTCGCATTGATTTGAAGCTAAATCATGTGTTTCGCATGAATTTGAATCTAACTCGTTTGTTTCGCATGCTGTTGATGCTAAATCAATTATATCACAAGTATTTGAAGTTAAACCATTTGTTTCGCATGGATTCGATGATAATCCATCTACTTCGCATTGATTTGGAGCTAAATCATGTGTTCGCATGGATTTGAATCTAACTCGTTTGTTTCGCACGCTGTTGAATCTAAATCAAGTGTATCACAAGTATTTGAAGCTAAACCATTTGTTTCGCATGGATTCGAAGATAAGCCTCCTACTTCGCATTGATTTGAAGCTAAATCATGTGTTCGCATGGATTTGAAGCTAAGCCGTCAACTTCGCGTTGACTTGATGATAAATCATGTTTTTCGCTTGGACTAGAAGCTAACTCTTTTGTTTCGCATGCTGTTGAAGCTAAATCGTGTATATCACAAGTATTTGAAGTTAAACCATTTGCTTCGCATGGATTCGAAGATCAGCCTTCTACTTCGCATTGATTTGATGCTAAATCATTTGTTTCGCAAGGATTTGAAGCTAACTCGTTTATTTCGCATGCTGTTGAAGCTAAATCATGTATATCCAAGTATTTGAAGATAAACCATTTGTATCGCATGGAATCGAAGATAAGCCACCTACTTCGCATTGATTTGAAGCAAAATCATGTGTTTCTCATGGATTTGAAGCTGACTCGTTTATTTCGCATGCTGTTGAAGCTAAATCAAGTGTATCACAAGTATTTGAAGATAACAATTTGCTTCGCATGGATTCGAAGATCAGCCTTCTACTTCGCATTGATTAGATTCTAAAACATGTGTTTCGCATGGGTTTGAAGATAACTCGTTTGTTTCGCCTGCATTTTAAGCTATATCACTTATATTCACAAGTATGTGAAGCTAAATCATTCGTATCGCATGGATTTGTAGCTAAGCCATCAACATCGCGTTGACTTGATGCTAAATCAGGTTTTTGCTTGGACTTGAAGCTAACTCGTTTGTTTCGCATGTTGTTGAAGCTAAATCATGTATATCACAAGTATTTGAAGCTAAACCATTTGATTCCCGTGGATTTGAAGCTAAGCTTTCTACTTCGCCTTGATTTGAAGATAAATCATGTGTTTCGCTTGGATTTGAAGATAACTCGTTTGCTTCGCATGCTGTTGAAGCTAAATCATGTATATCACAAGTATTTGAAGTTAAACCATTTGTTTCGCATGGATTCGAAGATAATCCATCTATTTCGCATAGATTTTAATCTAAATGATGTGTTCCGCATGGATTTGAAGCTAACTCGTTTGTTTCGCATGCAGTTGAAGCTGAATCATGTATATCACAAGTATTTGAAGCTAAACTATTCGTTTCGCATGGATTCGAAGATAAGCCTTCCACTTCGCATTGATTTGAAGCTAAATCATGTGTTTCGCTTGGATTTGAAGTTAACTCGTTTGTTTCGCATGCAGTTGAAGCTAAATCAAGTGTATCACAAGTATTTGAAGCTAAACCATTTGCTTCGCATGGATTCGAAGATCAGCCTTCTACTTCGCATTGATTAGATGCTAAATCATGTGTTTCTCATGGATGTGAATCTAACTCGTTTATTTCGCATGCTGTTGAAGCTAAATCATGTATATCACAAGTATATGAAGCTAATCCATTTGTTTCGCATGGATACGAAGATCAGCCTTCTATTTCGAATTGATTAGATGCTAAATCATGTGTTTCGCATGGGTTTGAAGCTAACTCGTTTGTTTCGCCTGCATTTGAAGCTATATCACTTATATTCACAAGTATGTGAAGCTAAATCAGTCGTTACGCATGGATCTGAAGCTAAGCCATCAACATCGCGTTGTCTTGATGCTAAATCATGTTTTTGCTTGGACTTGAAGCTAACTCGTTTGTTTCGCATATTGTTGAAGCTAAATCATGTATATCACAAGTATTTGAAGCTAAACCATTTGATTCCCATGGATTTGAAGCTAAGCTTTCTACTTCGCATTGATTTGAAGATACATCATGTGTTTCGCTTGGATTTGAAGATAACTCGTTTGCTTCGCATGCTGTTGAAGATAAATCATGTATATCACAAGTATTTGAAGTTAAACCATTTGTTTCGCATGGATTCGAAGATAATCCATCTATTTCGCATTGATTTTAATCTAAATCATGTGTTCCGCATGGATTTGAAGCTAACTCGTTTGTTTCGCATGCAGTTGAATCTGAATCATGTATATCACAAGTATTTGAAGCTAAACTATTCGTTTCGCATGGATTCGAAGATAAGCCTTCCACTTCGCATTGATTTGAAGCTAAATCATGTGTTCCGCATGGATTTGAAGCTAACTCGTTTGTTTCACATGCAGTTGAAGCTGAATCATGTATATCACAAGTATTTGAAGCTAAACTATTCGTTTCGCATGGATTCGAAGATAAGCCTTCCACTTCGCATTGATTTGAAGCTAAATCATGTGTTTCGCATGGATTTGAAGTTAACTCGTATGTTTCACATGCTGTTGAAGCAAAATCATGTATATAACAAGTATTTTCCGCTAAACCATTTGTTTCGCATGAATTCGAAGATAACCCTTATACTTCGCATTGATTTGAAGCTAAATCATGTGTTTCGCATGGATTTGAATCTAACTCGTTTATTTCGCATGCTGTTGAAGCTAAATCATGTATATCACAAGTATACGAAGCTAATCCATTTGTTTCGCATGGATACGAAGATCAGCCTTCTATTTCGCATTGATTAGATGCTAAATCATGTGTTTCGCATGGGTTTGAAGCTATCTCGTTTGTTTCGCCTGCATTTGAAGCTATATCACTTATATTCACAAGTATGTGAAGCTAAATCATTCGTTTCGCATGGGTTTGAAGCTAAGCCATCAACTTCGCGTTGACTTGATGCTAAATCATGTTTTTCGGTTGGACTTGAAGCTAACTCGTTTGTTTCGCATGCTGTTGAAGCTAAATCATGTATATCACAAGTATTTGAAGCAAAACCAATTGTTTCGCATGGATTCGAAGATTAGCCTTCTACTTCGCATTGATTTTAATCTAAATCATGTGTTCCGCATGGATTTGAAGCTAACTCGATTGTTTCGCCTGCATTTGAAGCCATATCACTTATATTTTCAAGTATGTGAAGCTACATCATTCGTTACGCATGGATTTGAAGCTAAGCCATGAACTTCGCGTTGATTTGATGCTAAATCATGTTTTTCGTTTGGACTTGAAGCTAACTCGTTTGTTTCGCATGTTGTTGAAGCTAAATCATGTATATCACAAGTATTTGAAGCTAAACCATTTGTTTCGCTTGGATTCGAAGATAAGCCTTCTACTTCGCATTGATTTGAAGCTAAATTATGAGTTTCGCATGGATTTGAAGCTAAATCATGTGTTTCGCATGGATTTGAAGCTACCTCGTTTGTTTCGCATGCAGTTGAAGCTAAATCAAGTGTATCATAAGTATTTGAAGCCAAACCATTTGCTTCGCATGGATTCGAAGATCAGCCTACTACTTCGCATTTATTAGATGGTAAATCATGCGTTTCGCTTGGATTTGAAGCTAACTCGTTTGTTTCGCAGGCAGTTGAAGTTGAATCATGTATGTCACAAGTATTTGCGGCTAAACCATTTGTTTCGCATGGATTCGAAGGTAACCCTTCTACTTCGCATTGATTTGAAGCTAAATCATGTGTTTCGCATGGATTTGAATCTAACTCGTTTGTTTCGCATGCAGTTGAAGCTGAATCATGTATATCACAAGTATTTGAAGCTAAACCATTTGTTTCGCATGGATTCGAAGATAAGCCTCCTACTTCGCATTGACTTGATGCTAAATCATTTGATCGCATGGATTTGAAGCTAACTCGTTTGTTTCGCATGCTGTTGAAGCTAAATCATGTATATCACAAGTATTTGAAGCTATATCATATGTTTCGCATGGATTCGAAGATAACCCTTCTAATTCGCATTGATTTGAAGCTAAATCATGTGTTTCGCATGGATTTGAAGCTAACTCGTTTGTTTCGCATGCTGTTGAAGCTAAGTCATGTATATCACAAGTATTTGAAGCTAAATCATTTGTTTCGCATGGATTCGAAGATAAGCCTCCTACTTCGCATTGATTTGAAGCTAAATCATGTGTTCGCATGGATTTGAAGCTAACTCGTTTGTTTTGCATGCTGTTGAAGCTAAATCATGTATATCACAAGTATTTGAAGCTATATCATATGTTTCGCATGGATTCGAAGATAAGCCTTCTAATTCTCATTGATTTGAAGCTAAATCATGTGTTTCGCATGGATTTGAAGCTAACTCGTTTGTTTCGCATGCTGTTGAAGCTAAGTCATGTATATCACAAGTATTTGAAGCTAAACCATTTGTTTCGCATGGATTCGAAGATAAGCCTCCTACTTCGCATTGATTTGAAGCTAAATCATGTGTTCGCATGGACTTGAAGCTACATCGTTTGTTTCGCATGCTGTTCAAGCTAAATCATGTATATCACAAGTATTTGAAGCTAAACCATTTGCTTCGCATGGATTCGAAGATCAGCCTTCTACTTCGCATTTATTAGATGCTAAATCATGTGTGTCGCATGGATTTGAAGCTAAATCGTTTGTTTCGCATGCTGTTGAAGCTAAATCATGCATATCACAAGTATTCGAAGCTAAACCATTTGTTTCGCATGGATTCGAAGATAAGCCTCCTACTTCGCATTGATTTGAAGCTAAATCATGTGTTCGCATGGATTTGAAGCTACCTCGTCTGTTTCGCATGCTGTTCAAGCTAAATCATGTTTATCACAAGTATTTTGAAGCTAAGCCATTTGTTTCGCATGGATTCGAAGATAAGCCTCCTACTTCGCATTGATTTGAAGCTAAATCATGTGTTTGCACGGATTTGAAGCTAACTCGTTTGTTTCGCATGCTGTTGAAGCTGAATCATGTATATCACAAGTATTTGAAGCTATATCATATGTTTCGCATGGATTCGAAGATAACCCTTCTAATTCGCATTGATTTAAAGCTAAATCATGCGTATCACAAGTATTTGAAGCTAAACCATTTGCTTCGCATGGATTCGAAGATCAGCCTTCCACTTCCCATTTATTAGATGCTAAATCATGTGTTTCGCATGGATTTGAAGCTAACTCGTTTGTTTCGCATGCTGTTGAAGCTAAATCATGTATATCTCAAGTATTTGAAGCTATATCATATGTTTCTCATGGATTCGAAGATAAACCTTCTAATTCGCATTGATTTGAAGCTAAATCATGTGTTTCGCATGGATTCGAAGATAACCCTTCTAATTCGCATTGATTTGAAGCTAAATCATGTGTTTCGCATGGATTTGAAGCTAACTCGTTTGTTTCGCATGCTGTTGAAGCTAAATCAAGTATATCACAAGTAATTGAAGTTAAACCATTTGTTTCGCATGGATTCGATGATAATCCATCTACTTCGCATTGATTTGAAGCTAAATCATGTGTTTCGCATGAATTTGAATCTAACTCGTTTGTTTCGCATGCTGTTGAAGCTAAATCAATTATATCACAAGTATTTGAAGTTAAACCATTTGTTTCGCATGGATTCGATGATAATCCATCTACTTCGCATTGATTTGGAGCTAAATCATGTGTTCGCATGGATTTGAATCTAACTCGTTTGTTTCGCACGCTGTTGAATCTAAATCAAGTGTATCACAAGTATTTGAAGCTAAACCATTTGCTTCGCATGGATTCGAAGATCAGCCTTCTACTTCGCATTTATTAGATGCTAAATCATGTGTGTCGCATGGATTTGAAGCTACCTCGTTTGTTTCGCATGCTGTTCAAGCCAAATCATGTATATCACAAGTATTTGAAGCTAAATCATTTGTTACGCATGGATTCGAAGATCAGCCTTCCACTTCGCATTGATTTAAGGCTAAATCGTATTTCCCGCATGGATTTTAAGCTAACTCGTTTTTTTGCAATGCAGTTGAAGCTAACTCATGTATATCACAAGTATTTGAAGCTATATCATATGTTTCGCATGGATTCCAAGATAACCCTTCTAATTCGCATTAATTTGAAGCAAAATCATGTGTTTCGCATGGATTTGAAGCTAACTCGTTTGTTTCGCATGCTGTCGAAGCTAAATCATGTATATCACAAGTATTTGAAGCTAAACCATTTGTTTCGCATGGATTCGAAGATAAGCCTCCTACTTCGCATTGATTTGAAGCTAAATCATGTGTTCGCACGGATTTGAAGCTAACTCGTTTGTTTTGCATGCTGTTGAAGCTAAATCAAGTATATCACAAGTATTTGAAGTTAAACCAATTGTTTCGCATGGATTCGATGATAATCCATCTACTTCGCATTGATTTGAAGCTAAATCATGTGTTTCGCATGAATTTGAATCTAACTCGTTTGTTTCGCATGCTGTTGAAACTAAATCATGTATATCACAAGTATTTGAAGCTATATCATATGTTTCGCATGGATTCGAAGATAATCCATCTACTTCGCATTGATTTGAAGCTAAATCATGTGTTTCGCATGAATTTGAATCTAACTCGTTTGTTTCGCATGCTGTTGAAACTAAATCATGTATATCACAAGTATTTGAGCTATATCATATGTTTCGCATGGATTCGAAGATAATCCATCTACTTCGCATTGATTTGAAGCTAAATCATGTGTTTCGCATGGATTTGAAGCTAACTCGTTTGTTTCGCATGCTGTTGAAGCTAAATCATGTATATCACAAGTATTTGAAGCTATATCCTATGTTTCTCATGGATTTGAAGATAAACCTTCTAATTCGCATTGATTTGAAGCTAAATCATGTGTTTCGCCTGGATTCGAAGATAACCCTTCTAATTCGCATTGATTTGAAGCTAAATCATGTGTTTCGCATGGATTTGAAGCTACTCGTTTGTTTCGCATGCTGTTGAAGCTAAATCAAGTATATCACAAGTATTTGAAGTTAAACCATTTGTTTCGCATGGATTCGATGATAATCCATCTACTTCGCATTGATTTGAAGCTAAATCATGTGTTTCGCATGAATTTGAATCTAACTCGTTTGTTTCGCATGCTGTTGAAACTAAATCATGTATATCACAAGTATTTGAAGCTATATCATATGTTTCGCATGGATTCGAAGATAAGCCTCCTACTTCGCATTGATTTCAAGCTAAATCATGTGTTCGCATGGATTTGAAGCTAACTCGTTTGTTTCGCATGCTGTTGAAGCTAAATCAAGTGTATCACAAGTATTTGAAGCTAAACCATTTGCTTCGCATGGATTCGAAGATCAGCCTTCTACTTCGCATTTATTAGATGCTGAATCATGTGTGTCGCATGGATTTGAAGCTAACTCGTTTGTTTCGCATGCTGTTGAAGCTAAATCATTTGTTTCGCATGGATTCGAAGATAAGCCTCCTACTTCGCATTGATTTGAAGCTAAATCATGTGTTCGCATGGAATTGAAGCTACCTCGTTTGTTTCGCATGCTGTTGAAACTAAATCATGTATATCACAAGTATTTGAAGCTATATCATATGTTTCGCTTGGATTCCAAGATAACCCTACTAATTCGCATTGATTTGAAGCTAAATCATGTGTTTCGCATGGATTTGAAGCTAACTCGTTTGTTTCGCATGCTGTTGAAGCTAAATCATGTATATCACAAGTATTTGAAGCTAAACCATTTGTTCCGCATGGATTCGAAAATAAGTCTCCTACTTCGCATTGATTTGAAGCTAAATCATGTGTTTCGCATGAATTTGAATCTAACTCGTTTGTTTCGCATGCTGTTGAAACTAAATCATGTATATCACAAGTATTTGAAGCTATATCATATGTTTCTCATGGATTCGAAGATAAACCTTCTAATTCGCATTGATTTGAAGCTAAATCATGTGTTTCGCCTGGATTCGAAGATAACCCTTCTAATTCGCATTGATTTGAAGCTAAATCATGTGTTTCGCATGGATTTGAAGCTAACTCGTTTGTTTCGCATGCTGTTGAAGCTAAATCAAGTATATCACAAGTATTTGAAGTTAAACCATTTGTTTCGCATGGATTCGATGATAATCCATCTACTTCGCATTGATTTGAAGCTAAATCATGTGTTTCGCATGAATTTGAATCTAACTCGTTTGTTTCGCATGCTGTTGAAACTAAATCATGTATATCACAAGTATTTGAAGCTATATCATATGTTTCGCATGGATTCGAAGATAAGCCTCCTACTTCGCATTGATTTCAAGCTAAATCATGTGTTCGCATGGATTTGAAGCTAACTCGTTTGTTTCGCATGCTGTTGAAGCTAAATCAAGTGTATCACAAGTATTTGAAGCTAAACCATTTGCTTCGCATGGATTCGAAGATCAGCCTTCTACTTCGCATTTATTAGATGCTGAATCATGTGTGTCGCATGGATTTGAAGCTAACTCGTTTGTTTCGCATGCTGTTGAAGCTGAATCATTTGTTTCGCATGGATTCGAAGATAAGCCTCCTACTTCGCATTGATTTGAAGCTAAATCATGTGTTCGCATGGAATTGAAGCTACCTCGTTTGTTTCGCATGCTGTTGAAACTAAATCATGTATATCACAAGTATTTGAAGCTATATCATATGTTTCGCTTGGATTCCAAGATAACCCTACTAATTCGCATTGATTTGAAGCTAAATCATGTGTTTCGCATGGATTTGAAGCTAACTCGTTTGTTTCGCATGCTGTTGAAGCTAAATCATGTATATCACAAGTATTTGAAGCTAAACCATTTGTTCCGCATGGATTCGAAAATAAGTCTCCTACTTCGCATTGATTTGAAGCTAAATCATGTGTTTCGCATGAATTTGAATCTAACTCGTTTGTTTCGCATGCTGTTGAAACTAAATCATGTATATCACAAGTATTTGAAGCTATATCATATGTTTCGCTTGGATTCCAAGATAACCCTACTAATTCGCATTGATTTGAAGCTAAATCATGTGTTTCGCATGGATTTGAAGCTAACTCGTTTGTTTCGCATGCTGTTGAAGCTAAATCATGTATATCACAAGTATTTGAAGCTAAACCATTTGTTCCGCATGGATTCGAAAATAAGTCTCCTACTTCGCATTGATTTGAAGCTAAATCATGTGTTCGCATGGATTTGAAGCTAACTCGTTTGTTTCGCATGCTGTTGAAGCTAAATCATGTATATCACAAGTATTTGAAGCTAAACCATTTGTTTCGCATGGATTCGAAGATAAGCCTCCTACTTCGCATTGATTTGAAGCTAAATCATGTGTTTCGCATGAATTTGAATCTAACTCGTTTGTTTCGCATGCTGTTGAAGCTAAATCATGTATATCACAAGTATTTGAATCAAAACCATTTGTTTCGCATGGATTCGAATGTAAGCCTCCTACTTCGCATTGATTTGAAGCTAAATCATGTGTTCGCATGGATTTGATGCTAACTCGTTTGTTTCGCATGCAGTTGAAGATGAATCATTTATATCACAAGTATTTGAAGCTAAACTATTCGTTTCGCATGGATTCGAAGATAAGCCTTCCACTTCGCATTGATTTGAAGCTAAATCATGTGTTTCGCATGGATTTGAATCTAACTCGTTTGTTTCGCACGCTGTTGAAGCTAAATCAAGTGTATCACAAGTATTTGAAGCTAAACCATTTGCTTCGCATGGATTCGAAGATCAGCCTTCCACTTCCCATTTATTAGATGCTAAATCATGTGTTTCGCATTTATTTGAAGCTAACTCGTTTGTTTTGCATGCTGTTGAAGCTAAATCATGTATATCACAAGTATTTGAAGCTATATCATATGTTTCGCATGGATTCAAAGATAAACCTTCTAATTCGCATTGATTTGAAGCTAAATCATGTGTTTCGCATGGATTCGAAGATAACCCTTCTAATTCGCATTGATTTGAAGCTAAATCATGTGATTCGCATGGATTTGAAGCTAACTCGTTTGTTTCGCATGCTGTTGAAGCTAAATCAAGTATATCACAATTATTTGAAGTTAAACCATTTGTTTCGCATGGATTCGATGATAATCCATCTACTTCGCATTGATTTGAAGCTAAATCATGTGTTTCGCATGAATTTGAATCTAACTCGTTTGTTTCGCATGCTGTTGAAACTAAATCATGTATATCACAAGTATTTGAAGCTATATCATATGTTTCGCTTGGATTCCAAGATAACCCTACTAATTCGCATTGATTTGAAGCTAAATCATGTGTTTCGCATGGATTTGAAGCTAACTCGTTTGTTTCGCATGCTGTTGAAGCTAAATCATGTATATCACAAGTATTTGAAGCTAAACCATTTGTTCCGCATGGATTCGAAAATAAGTCTCCTACTTCGCATTGATTTGAAGCTAAATCATGTGTTTCGCATGAATTTGAATCTAACTCGTTTGTTTCGCATGCTGTTGAAGCTAAATCATGTATATCACAAGTATTTGAATCTAAACCATTTGTTTCGCATGGATTCGAATGTAAGCCTCCTACTTCGCATTGATTTGAAGCTAAATCATGTGTTCGCATGGATTTGATGCTAACTCGTTTGTTTCGCATGCAGTTGAAGATGAATCATGTATATCACAAGTATTTGAAGCTAAACTATTCCTTTCGCATGGATTCGAAGATAAGCCTTCCACTTCGCATTGATTTGAAGCTAAATCATGTGTTTCGCAAGGATTTGAATCTAACTCGTTTGTTTCGCACGCTGTTGAAGCTAAATCAAGTGTATCACAAGTATTTGAAGCTAAACCATTTGCTTCGCATGGATTCGAAGATCAGCCTTCCACTTCCCATTTATTAGATGCTAAATCATGTGTTTCGCATGGATTTGAAGCTAACTCGTTTGTTTCGCATGCTGTTGAAGCTAAATCATGTATATCACAATTATTTGAAGCTATATCATATGTTTCGCATGGATTCGTAGATAAACCTTCTAATTCGCATTGATTTGAAGCTAAATCATGTGTTTCGCATGGATTCGAAGATAACCCTTCTAATTCGCATTGATTTGAAGCTAAATCATGTGTTTCGCATGGATTTGAAGCTAACTCGTTTGTTTCGCATGCTGTTGAAGCTAAATCAAGTATATCACAAGTATTTGAAGTTAAACCATTTGTTTCGCATGGATTCGAAGATAAGCCTCCTACTTCGCATTGATTTCAAGCTAAATCATGTGTTCGCATGGATTTGAAGCAAACTCGTTTGTTTCGCATGCTGTTGAAGCTAAATCAAGTGTATCACAAGTATTTGAAGCTAAACCATTTTCTTCGCATGGATTCGAAGATCAGCCTTCTACTTCGCATTTATTAGATGCTGAATCATGTGTGTCGCATGGATTTGAAGCTAACTCGTTTGTTTCGCATGCTGTTGAAGCTAAATCATTTGTTTCGCATGGATTCGAAGATAAGCCTCCTACTTCGCATTGATTTGAAGCTAAATCATGTGTTCGCATGGAATTGAAGCTACCTCGTTTGTTTCGCATGCTGTTCAAGCTAAATCATGTATATCACAAGTATTTGAAGCTAAACCATTTGTTACGCATGGATTCGAGGATCAGCCTTCTACTTCGCATTGATTTAAGGCTAAATCATGTGTTCCGCATGGATTTTAAGCTAACTCGTTTTATTGCAATGCAGTTGAAGCTAAATCATGTATATCACAAGTATTTGAAACTATATCATATGTTTCGCATGGATTCCAATATAACCCTTCTAATTCGCATTAATTTGAGGCTAAATCATGTGTTTCGCATGGATTTGAAGCTAACTCGTTTTATTGCAATGCAGTTGAAGCTAAATCATGTATATCACAAGTATTTGAAGCTATATCATATGTTTCGCATGGATTCCAATATAACCCTTCTAATTCGCATTAATTTGAAGCTAAATCATGTGTTTCGCATGGATTTGAAGCTAACTCGTTTGTTTCGCATGCTGTTGAAGCTAAATCATGTATATCACAAGTATTTGAATCTAAACCATTTGTTTCGCATGGATTCGAATGTAAGCCTCCTACTTCGCATTGATTTGAAGCTAAATCATGTGTTCGCACGGATTTGAAGCTAACTCGTTTGTTTTGCATGCTGTTGAAGCTGAATCATGTATATCACAAGTATTTGAAGCTATATCATATGTTTCGCATGGATTCGAAGATAATCCTTCTAATTCGCATTGATTTGAAGCTAAATCTTGTGTTTCGCATGGATTTGAAGCTAACTCGTTTTTTTTGCGTGCAGTTGAAGCTAAATCATGTATATCACAAGTATTTGCAGTTAAACCATTTGTTTCGCATGGTTTCGAAGATAAGCCTTCTACTTCGCATTGATTTGAAGCTAAATCATGTGTTTCGCATGAATTTGAATCTAACTCGTTTGTTTCGCATGCTGTTGAAACTAAATCATGTATATCACAAGTATTTGAAGCTATATCATATGTTTCGCTTGGATTCCAAGATAACCCTACTAATTCGCATTGATTTGAAGCTAAATCATGTGTTTCGCATGGATTTGAAGCTAACTCGTTTGTTTCGCATGCTGTTGAAGCTAAATCATGTATATCAAAAGTATTTGAAGCTAAACCATTTGTTCCGCATGGATTCGAAAATAAGTCTCCTACTTCGCATTGATTTGAAGCTAAATCATGTGTTCGCATGGATTTGATGCTAACTCGTTTGTTTCGCATGCAGTTGAAGATGAATCATGTATATCACAAGTATGTGAAGCTAAACTATTCGTTTCGCATGGATTCGAAGATAAGCCTTCCACTTCGCATTGATTTGAAGCTAAATCATGTGTTTCGCATGGATTTGAAGCTAACTCGTTTGTTTCGCATGCTGTTGAAGCTAAATCATGTATATCACAAGTATTTGAAGCTATATCATATGTTTCGCATGGATTCGAAGATAAACCTTCTAATTCGCATTGATTTGAAGCTAAATCATGTGTTTCGCATGGATTCGAAGATAACCCTTCTAATTCGCATTGATTTGAAGCTAAATCATGTGTTTCGCATGGATTTGAAGCTAACTCGTTTGATTCGCATGCTGTTGAAGCTAAATCAAGTATATCACAAGTATTTGAAGTTAAACCATTTGTTTCGCATGGATTCGATGATAATCCATCTACTTCGCATTGATTTGAAGCAAAATCATGTGTTTCGCATGAATTTGAATCTAACTCGTTTGTTTCGCATGCTGTTGAAACTAAATCATGTATATCACAAGTATTTGAAGCTATATCATATGTTTCGCATGGATTCGAAGATAAGCCTCCTACTTCGCATTGATTTCAAGCTAAATCATGTGTTCGCATAGATTTGAAGCTAACTCGTTTGTTTCGCATGCTGTTGAAGCTAAATCAAGTGTATCACAAGTATTTGAAGCTAAACCATTTGCTTCGCATGGATTCGAAGATCAGCCTTCTACTTCGCATTTATTAGATGCTGAATCATGTGTGTCGCATGGATTTGAAGCTAACTCGTTTGTTTCGCATGCTGTTGAAGCTAAATCATTTGTTTCGCATGGATTCGAAGATAAGCCTCCTATTTCGCATTGATTTGAAGCTAAATCATGTGTTCGCATGGAATTGAAGCTACCTCGTTTGTTTCGCATGCTGTTCAAGCTAAATCATGTATATCACAAGTATTTGAAGCTAAACCATTTGTTACGCATGGATTCGAAGATCAGCCTTCTACTTCGCATTGATTTAAGGCTAAATCATGTGTTCCGCATGGATTTTAAGCTAACTCGTTTTATTGCAATGCAGTTGAAGCTAAATCATGTATATCACAAGTATTTGAAGCTATATCATATGTTTCGCATGGATTCCAATATAACCCTTCTAATTCGCATTAATTTGAAGCTAAATCATGTGTTTCGCATGGATTTGAAGCTAACTCGTTTGTTTCGCATGCTGTTGAAGCTAAATCATGTATATCACAAGTATTTGAATCTAAACCATTTGTTTCGCATGGATTCGAATGTAAGCCTCCTACTTCGCATTGATTTGAAGCTAAATCATGTGTTCGCATGGATTTGAAGCTAACTCGTTTGTTTCGCATGCTGTTGAAGCTAAATCATGTATATCACAAGTATTTGAAGCTATGTCATATGTTTCGCTTGGATTCCAAGATAACCCTACTAATTCGCATTGATTTGAAGCTAAATCATGTGTTTCGCATGGATTTGAAGCTAACTCGTTTGTTTCGCATGCTGTTGAAGCTAAATCATGTATATCAAAAGTATTTGAAGCTAAACCATTTGTTCCGCATGGATTCGAAAATAAGTCTCCTACTTCGCATTGATTTGAAGCTAAATCATGTGTTCGCATGGATTTGAAGCTAACTCGTTTGTTTCGCATGCTGTTGAAGCTAAATCATGTATATCACAAGTATTTGAAGCAAAACAATTTGTTTCGCATGGATTCGAAGATAAGCCTCCTACTTCGCATTGATTTGAAGCTAAATCATGTGTTTCGCATGAATTTGAATCTAACTCGTTTGTTTCGCATGCTGTTGAAGCTAACTCATGTATATCACAAGTATTTGAATCTAAACCATTTGTTTCGCATGGATTCGAATGTAAGCCTCCTACTTCGCATTGATTTGAAGCTAAATCATGTGTTCGCATGGATTTGATGCTAACTCGTTTGTTTCGCATGCAGTTGAAGATGAATCATGTATATCACAAGTATTTGAAGCTAAACTATTCGTTTCGCATGGATTCGAAGATAAGCCTTCCACTTCGCATTGATTTGAAGCTAAATCATGTGTTTCGCATGGATTTGAATCTAACTCGTTTGTTTCGCACGCTGTTGAAGCTAAATCAAGTGTATCACAAGTATTTGAAGCTAAACCATTTGCTTCGCATGGATTCGAAGACCAGCCTTCCACTTCCCATTTATTAGATGCTAAATCATGTGTTTCGCATGGATTTGAAGCTAACTCGTTTGTTTCGCATGCTGTTGAAGCTAAATCATGTATATCACAAGTATTTGAAGCTATATCATATGTTTCGCATGGATTCGAAGATAAACCTTCTAATTCGCATTGATTTGAAGCTAAATCATGTGTTTCGCATGGATTCGAAGATAACCCTTCTAATTCGCATTGATTTGAAGATAAATCATGTGTTTCGCATGGATTTGAAGCTAACTCGTTTGTTTCGCATGCTGTTGAAGCTAAATCAAGTATATCACAAGTATTTGAAGTTAAACCATTTGTTTCGCATGGATTCGATGATAATCCATCTACTTCGCATTGATTTGAAGCTAAATCATGTGTTTCGCATGAATTTGAATCTAACTCGTTTGTTTCGCATGCTGTTGAAACTAAAACATGTATATCACAAGTATTTGAAGCTATATCATATGTTTCGCATGGATTCGAAGATAAGCCTCCTACTTCGCATTGATTTCAAGCTAAATCATGTGTTCGCATGGATTTGAAGCTAACTCGTTTGTTTCGCATGCTGTTGAAGCTAAATCAAGTGTATCACAAGTATTTGAAGCTAAACCATTTGCTTCGCATGGATTCGAAGATCAGCCTTCTACTTCGCATTTATTAGATGCTGAATCATGTGTGTCGCATGGATTTGAAGCTAACTCGTTTGTTTCGCATGCTGTTGAAGCTAAATCATTTGTTTCGCATGGATTCGAAGATAAGCCTCCTACTTCGCATTGATTTGAAGCTAAATCATGTGTTCGCATGGAATTGAAGCTACCTCGTTTGTTTCGCATGCTGTTCAAGCTAAATCATGTATATCACAAGTATTTGAAGCTAAACCATTTGTTACGCATGGATTCGAAGATCAGCCTTCTACTTCGCATTGATTTAAGGCTAAATCATGTGTTCCGCATGGATTTTAAGCTAACTCGTTTTATTGCAATGCAGTTGAAGCTAAATCATGTATATCACAAGTATTTGAAGCTATATCATATGTTTCGCATGGATTCCAATATAACCCTTCTAATTCGCATTAATTTGAAGCTAAATCATGTGTTTCGCATGGATTTGAAGCTAACTCGTTTGTTTCGCATGCTGTTGAAGCTAAATCATGTATATCACAAGTATTTGAATCTAAACCATTTGTTTCGCATGGATTCGAATGTAAGCCTCCTACTTCGCATTGATTTGAAGCTAAATCATGTGTTCGCATGGATTTGAAGCTAACTCGTTTGTTTCGCATGCTGTTGAAGCTAAATCATGTATATCACAAGTATTTGAAGCTATATCATATGTTTCGCTTGGATTCCAAGATAACCCTACTAATTCGCATTGATTTGAAGCTAAATCATGTGTTTCGCATGGATTTGAAGCTAACTCGTTTGTTTCGCATGCTGTTGAAGCTAAATCATGTATATCACAAGTATTTGAAGCTAAACCATTTGTTTCGCATGGATTCGAAGATAAGCCTCCTACTTCGCATTGATTTCAAGCTAAATCATGTGTTCGCATGGATTTGAAGCTAACTCGTTTGTTTCGCATGCTGTTGAAGCTAAATCAAGTGTATCACAAGTATTTGAAGCTAAACCATTTGCTTCGCATGGATTCGAAGATCAGCCTTCTACTTCGCATTTATTAGATGCTGAATCATGTGTGTCGCATGGATTTGAAGCTAACTCGTTTGTTTCGCATGCTGTTGAAGCTAAATCATTTGTTTCGCATGGATTCGAAGATAAGCCTCCTACTTCGCATTGATTTGAAGCTAAATCATGTGTTCGCATGGAATTGAAGCTACCTCGTTTGTTTCGCATGCTGTTCAAGCTAAATCATGTATATCACAAGTATTTGAAGCTAAACCATTTGTTACGCATGGATTCGAAGATCAGCCTTCTACTTCGCATTGATTTAAGGCTAAATCATGTGTTCCGCATGGATTTTAAGCTAACTCGTTTTATTGCAATGCAGTTGAAGCTAAATCATGTATATCACAAGTATTTGAAGCTATATCATATGTTTCGCATGGATTCCAATATAACCCTTCTAATTCGCATTAATTTGAAGCTAAATCATGTGTTTCGCATGGATTTGAAGCTAACTCGTTTGTTTCGCATGCTGTTGAAGCTAAATCATGTATATCACAAGTATTTGAATCTAAACCATTTGTTTCGCATGGATTCGAATGTAAGCCTCCTACTTCGCATTGATTTGAAGCTAAATCATGTGTTCGCATGGATTTGAAGCTAACTCGTTTGTTTCGCATGCTGTTGAAGCTAAATCATGTATATCACAAGTATTTGAAGCTATATCATATGTTTCGCTTGGATTCCAAGATAACCCTACTAATTCGCATTGATTTGAAGCTAAATCATGTGTTTCGCATGGATTTGAAGCTAACTCGTTTGTTTCGCATGCTGTTGAAGCTAAATCATGTATATCACAAGTATTTGAAGCTAAACCATTTGTTTCGCATGGATTCGAAGATAAGCCTCCTACTTCGCATTGATTTGAAGCTAAATCATGTGTTCGCATGGATTTGAAGCTAACTCGTTTGTTTCGCATGCTGTTGAAGCTAACTCAAGTGGATCACAAGTATTTGAAGCTAAACCATTTGCTTCGCATGGATTCGAAGATTAGCCTTCTACATCGCATTGATTTGATGCTAAATCATGTGTTTCACATGGATTTGAAGCTAACTCGTTTGTTTCGCATGCTGTTGAAGCTAAATCATGTACATCACATGCTGTTGAAGCTAAATCATATATATCACAAGTATTTGAAGCTAAACCATTTGTTTCGCATTTATTCGAAGCTAAGCCTTCTACTTCGCATTGATTTGAGGCTAAATCATGTGTTTCGCTTGGTTTTGAAGCTAACTCGTTTTTTTCGCATGCAGTTGTAGCTAAATCATGTATATCACAAGTATTTGAAGCTAAACCATTTGTTTCGCATGGATTCGAAGATAAGCCTTCTACTTCGCATTGATTTGATGCTAAATCATGTGTTTCGCATGGATTTGAAGCTAGCTCGTTGTTTCGCATGCTGTTGAAGCTAAATCATGTATATCACAAGTATTTGAAGCTAAACCATTTGTATCGGATGGGATCGAAGATAAGCCTCCTACTTCGCATTGATTTGAGGCTAAATCATGTGTTTCGCATGGATTTGAAGCTAACTCGTTTGTTTCGCATGCTGTTGAATCTAAATCATGTATATCACAAGTATTTGAAGCTAAACCATTTGTTACGCATGGATTCGAAGATCAGCCTTCTACTTAGCATTGATTTGATTCTAAATCATGTGTTTCGCATGGATTTGAAGCTAACTCGTTTGTTTCGCATGCTGTTGAAGCTAAATCATGTATATCACAAGTATTTGAAGCTAAACCATTTGTATCGGATGGGATCGAAGATAAGCCTCCTACTTCGCATTGATTTGAATCTGAATCATGTGTTTCGCATGGATTTTAAGCTAGCTCGTTTGTTTCGCATGCAGTTGAAGCTGAATCATGTATATCACAAGTATTTGAAGCTAAACTATTCGTTTCGCATGGATTCGAAGATAAGCATTCCACTTCGCATTGATTTGATGCTAAATCATGTGTTTCGCATGGATTTGAAGCTAACTCGTTTGTTTCGCATGCTGTTGAAGCTAACTCAAGTGGATCACAAGTATTTGAAGCTAAACCATTTGCTTCGCATGGATTCGAAGATTAGCCTTCTACATCGCATTGATTTGATGCTAAATCATGTGTTCCACATGGATTTGAAGCTAACTCGTTTGTTTCGCATGCTGTTGAAGCTAAATCATGTACATCACATGCTGTTGAAGCTAAATCATATATATCACAAGTATTTGAAGCTAAACCATTTGTTTCGCATTTATTCGAAGCTAAGCCTTCTACTTCGCATTGATTTGAGGCTAAATCATGTGTTTCGCTTGGTTTTGAAGCTAACTCGTTTTTTTCGCATGCAGTTGTAGCTAAATCATGTATATCACAAGTATTTGAAGCTAAACCATTTGTTTCGCATGGATTCGAAGATAAGCCTTCTACTTCGCATTGATTTGATGCTAAATCATGTGTTTCGCATGGATTTGAAGCTAGCTCGTTGTTTCGCATGCTGTTGAAGCTAAATCATGTATATCACAAGTATTTGAAGCTAAACCATTTGTATCGGATGGGATCGAAGATAAGCCTCCTACTTCGCATTGATTTGAGGCTAAATCATGTGTTTCGCATGGATTTGAAGCTAACTCGTTTGTTTCGCATGCTGTTGAATCTAAATCATGTATATCACAAGTATTTGAAGCTAAACCATTTGTTACGCATGGATTCGAAGATCAGCCTTCTACTTAGCATTGGTTTGATTCTAAATCATGTGTTTCGCATGGATTTGAAGCTAACTCGTTTGTTTCGCATGCTGTTGAAGCTAAATCATGTATATCACAAGTATTTGAAGCTATATCATACGTTTCGCATAGATTCCAAGATAACCCTTCTAATTCGCATTGATTTGAATCAAAATCATGTGTTTCGCATGGATTTGAAGCTAACTCGTTTGTTTCGCATGCTGTTGAAGCTAAATCATGTATATCACAAGTATTTGAAGCTATACCATTTGTTACGCATGGATTCGAAGCTAAGCCTTCTACTTCGCATTGATTTGATGCTAAGTCATTTGTTTCGCATGGATTTGAATCTAACTCGTTTGTTTCGCATGCTGTTGAAGCTAAATCATGTATATCACGAGTATTTGAAGCTAAACTATTCGTTTCGCATGGATTCGAAGATAAGCCTTCCACTTCGCATTGAATTGAATATAATTCATGTGTTTCGCTTGGATTTGAAGCTAACTCGTTTGTTTCGCATGCTGTTGAAGCTAAATCATGTATATCACAAGTATTTGAAGCTATATCATACGTTTCGCATAGATTCCAAGATAACCCTTCTAATTCGCATTGATTTGAATCAAAATCATGTGTTTCGCATGGATTTGAAGCTAACTCGTTTGTTTCGCATGCTGTTGAAGCTAAATCATGTATATCACAAGTATTTGAAGCTATACCATTTGTTACGCATGGATTCGAAGCTAAGCCTTCTACTTCGCATTGATTTGATGCTAAGTCATTTGTTTCGCATGGATTTGAATCTAACTGGTTTGTTTCGCATGCTGTTGAAGCTAAATCATGCATATCACAAGTATTTGAAGCTAAACCATTTGTTACGCATGGATTCGAAGATCAGCCTTCTACTTCGCATTGATTTGAAGCTATATCATGTGTTTCGCATGGATTATAAGATAACTCGTTTGTTTCGCATGCAGTTGAAGCTGAATCATGTATATCACAAGTATTTGAAGCTAAACTATTCGTTTCGCATGGATTCGAAGATAAGCATTCCACTTCGCATTGATTTGATGCTAAATCATGTGTTTCGCATGGATTTGAAGCTAACTCGTTTGTTTCGCATGCTGTTAAAGCTAACTCAAGTGGATCACAAGTATTTGAAGCTAAACCATTTGCTTCGCATGGATTCGAAGATTAGCCTTCTACATCGCATTGATTTGATGCTAAATCATGTGTTTCGCATGGATTTGAAGCAAACTCGTTTGTTTCGCATGCTGTTGAAGCTAAATCATGTACATCACATGTATTTGAAGCTAAACCATTTGTATCGGATGGGATCGAAGATAAGCCTCCTACTTCGAATTGATTTGAAGCTAAATCATGTGATTCGCATGGATTTGAAGCTAACTCTTTTGTTTCGCATGCTGTTGAAGCTAAATCATATATATCACAAGTATTTGAAGGTAAACCATTTGTTTCGCATTTATTCGAAGCTAAGCCTTCTACTTCGCATTGATTTGAGGCTAAATCATGTGTTTCGCATGGATTTGAAGCTAACTCGTTTGTTTCGCATGCTGTTGAATCTAAATCATGTATATCACAAGTATTTGAAGCTAAACCATTTGTTACGCATGGATTCGAAGATCAGCCTTCTACTTAGCATTGATTTGATTCTAAATCATGTGTTTCGCATGGATTTGAAGCTAACTCGTTTGTTTCGCATGCTGTTGAAGCTAAATCATGTATATCACAAGTATTTGAAGCTAAACCATTTGTATCGGATGGGATCGAAGATAAGCCTCCTACTTCGCATTGATTTGAAGCTAAATCATGTGTTCGCATGGATTTGAAGCTAACTTGTTTGATTCGCGAGCAGTTGAAGCTAAATCATGTATATCACAAGTATTTGAAGCTAAACCATTTGTATCGCATGGGATCGAAGATAAGCCTCCTACTTCGCATTGATTTGAAGCTAAATCATGTGTTTCGCATGGATTTGAAGCTAACTCGTTTGTTTCGCATGCTGTTGAAGCTAAATCATATATATCACAAGTATTTGAAGCTGAACCATTTGTTTCGCATTTATTCGAAGCTAAGCCTTCTACTTCGCATTGATTTGAGGCTAAATCATGTGTTTCGCTTGGTTTTGAAGCTAACTCGTTTGTTTCGCATGCTGTTGAATCTAAATCATGTATATCACAAGTATTTGAAGCTAAACCATTTGTTACGCATGGATTCGAAGATCAGCCTTCTACTTAGCATTGATTTGATTCTAAATCATGTGTTTCGCATGGATTTGAAGCTAACTCGTTTGTTTCGCATGCTGTTGAAGCTAAATCATGTATATCACAAGTATTTGAAGCTATATCATACGTTTCGCATAGATTCCAAGATAACCCTTCTAATTCGCATTGATTTGAATCAAAATCATGTGTTTCGCATGGATTTGAAGATAACTCGTTTGTTTCGCATGCTGTTGAAGCTAAATCATGTATATCACAAGTATTTGAAGCTATACCATTTGTTACGCATGGATTCGAAGCTAAGCCTTCTACTTCGCATTGATTTGATGCTAAGTCATTTGTTTCGCATGGATTTGAATCTAACTCGTTTGTTTCGCATGCTGTTGAAGCTAAATCATGCATATCACAAGTATTTGGAGCTAAACCATTTGTTACGCATGGATTCGAAGATCAGCCTTCTACTTCGCATTGATTTGAAGCTATATCATGTGTTTCGCATGGATTATAAGATAACTCGTTTGTTTCGCATGCAGTTGAAGCTGAATCATGTATATCACAAGTATTTGAAGCTAAACTATTCGTTTCGCATGGATTCGAAGATAAGCATCCCACTTCGCATTGATTTGATGCTAAATCATGTGTTTCGCATGGATTTGAAGCTAACTCGTTTGTTTCGCATGCTGTTGAAGCTAACTCAAGTGGATCACAAGTATTTGAAGCTAAACCATTTGCTTCGCATGGATTCGAAGATTAGCCTTCTACATCGCATTGATTTGATGCTAAATCATGTGTTTCACATGGATTTGAAGCTAACTCGTTTGTTTCGCATGCTGTTGAAGCTAAATCATGTACATCACATGTATTTGAAGCTAAACCATTTGTATCGGATGGGATCGAAGATAAGCCTCCTACTTCGCATTGATTTGAAGCTAAATCTTGTGATTCGCATGGATTTGAAGCTAACTCTTTTGTTTCGCATGCTGTTGAAGCTAAATCATATATATCACAAGTATTTGAAGGTAAACCATTTGTTTCGCATTTATTCGAAGCTAAGCCTTCTACTTCGCATTGATTTGAGGCTAAATCATGTGTTTCGCATGGATTTGAAGCTAACTCGTTTGTTTCGCATGCTGTTGAAGCTAAATCATGTATATCACAAGTATTTGAAGCTATATCATACGTTTCGCATAGATTCCAAGATAACCCTTCTAATTCGCATTGATTTGAATCAAAATCATGTGTTTCGCATGGATTTGAAGCTAACTCGTTTGTTTCGCATGCTGTTGAAGCTAAATCATGTATATCACAAGTATTTGAAGCTATAACATTTGTTACGCATGGATTCGAAGCTAAGCCTTCTACTTCGCATTGATTTGATGCTAAGTCATTTGTTTCGCATGGATTTGAATCTAACTCGTTTGTTTCGCATGCTGTTGAAGCTAAATCATGCATATCACAAGTATTTGAAGCTAAACCATTTGTTACGCATGGATTCGAAGATCAGCCTTCTACTTCGCATTGATTTGAAGCTATATCATGTGTTTCGCATGGATTATAAGATAACTCGTTTGTTTCGCATGCAGTTGAAGCTGAATCATGTATATCACAAGTATTTGAAGCTAAACTATTCGTTTCGCATGGATTCGAAGATAAGCATCCCACTTCGCATTGATTTGATGCTAAATCATGTGTTTCGCATGGATTTGAAGCTAACTCGTTTGTTTCGCATGCTGTTGAAGCTAACTCAAGTGGATCACAAGTATTTGAAGCTAAACCATTTGCTTCGCATGGATTCGAAGATTAGCCTTCTACATCGCATTGATTTGATGCTAAATCATGTGTTTCACATGGATTTGAAGCTAACTCGTTTGTTTCGCATGCTGTTGAAGCTAAATCATGTACATCACATGTATTTGAAGCTAAACCATTTGTATCGCATGGAATCGAAGATAAGCCTCCTACTTCGCATTGATTTGAAGCTAAATCATGTGTTCGCATGGATTTGAAGCTAACTTGTTTGATTCGCGAGCAGTTGAAGCTAAATCATGTATATCGCAAGTATTTGAAGCTAAACCATTTGTATCGCATGGGATCGAATATAAGCCTCCTACTTCGCATTGATTTGAAGCTAAATCATGTGTTTCGCATGGATTTGAAGCTAACTCGTTTGTTTCGCATGCTGTTGCAGCTAAATCATATATATCACAAGTATTTGAAGCTAAACCATTTGTTTCGCATTTATTCGAAGCTAAGCCTTCTACTTCGCATTGATTTGATGCTAAGTCATTTGTTTCGCATGGATTTGAATCTAACTCGTTTGTTTCGCATGCTGTTGAAGCTAAATCATGTATATCACGAGTATTTGAAGCTAAACTATTCGTTTCGCATGGATTCGAAGATAAGCCTTCCACTTCGCATTGAATTGAATATAATTCATGTGTTTCGCTTGGATTTGAAGCTAACTCGTTTGTTTCGCATGCTGTTGAAGCTAAATCATGTATATCACAAGTATTTGAAGCTATATCATACGTTTCGCATAGATTCCAAGATAACCCTTCTAATTCGCATTGATTTGAATCAAAATCATGTGTTTCGCATGGATTTGAAGCTAACTCGTTTGTTTCGCATGCTGTTGAAGCTAAATCATGTATATCACAAGTATTTGAAGCTATACCATTTGTTACGCATGGATTCGAAGCTAAGCCTTCTACTTCGCATTGATTTGATGCTAAGTCATTTGTTTCGCATGGATTTGAATCTAACTCGTTTGTTTCGCATGCTGTTGAAGCTAAATCATGCATATCACAAGTATTTGAAGCTAAACCATTTGTTACGCATGGATTCGAAGATCAGCCTTCTACTTCGCATTGATTTGAAGCTATATCATGTGTTTCGCATGGATTATAAGATAACTCGTTTGTTTCGCATGCAGTTGGAGCTGAATCATGTATATCACAAGTATTTGAAGCTAAACTATTCGTTTCGCATGGATTCGAAGATAAGCATTCCACTTCGCATTGATTTGATGCTAAATCATGTGTTTCGCATGGATTTGAAGCTAACTCGTTTGTTTCGCATGCTGTTGAAGCTAACTCAAGTGGATCACAAGTATTTGAAGCTAAACCATTTGCTTCGCATGGATTCGAAGATTAGCCTTCTACATCGCATTGATTTGATGCTAAATCATGTGTTTCGCATGGATTTGAAGCAAACTCGTTTGTTTCGCATGCTGTTGAAGCTAAATCATGTACATCACATGTATTTGAAGCTAAACCATTTGTATCGGATGGGATCGAAGATAAGCCTCCTACTTCGCATTGATTTGAAGCTAAATCATGTGATTCGCATGGATTTGAAGCTAACTCTTTTGTTTCGCATGCTGTTGAAGCTAAATCATATATATCACAAGTATTTGAAGGTAAACCATTTGTTTCGCATTTATTCGAAGCTAAGCCTTCTACTTCGCATTGATTTGAGGCTAAATCATGTGTTTCGCATGGATTTGAAGCTAACTCGTTTGTTTCGCATGCTGTTGAATCTAAATCATGTATATCACAAGTATTTGAAGCTAAACCATTTGTTACGCATGGATTCGAAGATCAGCCTTCTACTTAGCATTGATTTGATTCTAAATCATGTGTTTCGCATGGATTTGAAGCTAACTCGTTTGTTTCGCATGCTGTTGAAGCTAAATCATGTATATCACAAGTATTTGAAGCTAAACCATTTGTATCGGATGGGATCGAAGATAAGCCTCCTACTTCGCATTGATTTGAAGCTAAATCATGTGTTCGCATGGATTTGAAGCTAACTTGTTTGATTCGCGAGCAGTTGAAGCTAAATCATGTATATCACAAGTATTTGAAGCTAAACCATTTGTATCGCATGGGATCGAAGATAAGCCTCCTACTTCGCATTGATTTGAAGCTAAATCATGTGTTTCGCATGGATTTGAAGCTAACTCGTTTGTTTCGCATGCTGTTGAAGCTAAATCATATATATCACAAGTATTTGAAGCTGAACCATTTGTTTCGCATTTATTCGAAGCTAAGCCTTCTACTTCGCATTGATTTGAGGCTAAATCATGTGTTTCGCTTGGTTTTGAAGCTAACTCGTTTGTTTCGCATGCTGTTGAATCTAAATCATGTATATCACAAGTATTTGAAGCTAAACCATTTGTTACGCATGGATTCGAAGATCAGCCTTCTACTTAGCATTGATTTGATTCTAAATCATGTGTTTCGCATGGATTTGAAGCTAACTCGTTTGTTTCGCATGCTGTTGAAGCTAAATCATGTATATCACAAGTATTTGAAGCTATATCATACGTTTCGCATAGATTCCAAGATAACCCTTCTAATTCGCATTGATTTGAATCAAAATCATGTGTTTCGCATGGATTTGAAGATAACTCGTTTGTTTCGCATGCTGTTGAAGCTAAATCATGTATATCACAAGTATTTGAAGCTATACCATTTGTTACGCATGGATTCGAAGCTAAGCCTTCTACTTCGCATTGATTTGATGCTAAGTCATTTGTTTCGCATGGATTTGAATCTAACTCGTTTGTTTCGCATGCTGTTGAAGCTAAATCATGCATATCACAAGTATTTGGAGCTAAACCATTTGTTACGCATGGATTCGAAGATCAGCCTTCTACTTCGCATTGATTTGAAGCTATATCATGTGTTTCGCATGGATTATAAGATAACTCGTTTGTTTCGCATGCAGTTGAAGCTGAATCATGTATATCACAAGTATTTGAAGCTAAACTATTCGTTTCGCATGGATTCGAAGATAAGCATCCCACTTCGCATTGATTTGATGCTAAATCATGTGTTTCGCATGGATTTGAAGCTAACTCGTTTGTTTCGCATGCTGTTGAAGCTAACTCAAGTGGATCACAAGTATTTGAAGCTAAACCATTTGCTTCGCATGGATTCGAAGATTAGCCTTCTACATCGCATTGATTTGATGCTAAATCATGTGTTTCACATGGATTTGAAGCTAACTCGTTTGTTTCGCATGCTGTTGAAGCTAAATCATGTACATCACATGTATTTGAAGCTAAACCATTTGTATCGGATGGGATCGAAGATAAGCCTCCTACTTCGCATTGATTTGAAGCTAAATCTTGTGATTCGCATGGATTTGAAGCTAACTCTTTTGTTTCGCATGCTGTTGAAGCTAAATCATATATATCACAAGTATTTGAAGGTAAACCATTTGTTTCGCATTTATTCGAAGCTAAGCCTTCTACTTCGCATTGATTTGAGGCTAAATCATGTGTTTCGCATGGATTTGAAGCTAACTCGTTTGTTTCGCATGCTGTTGAAGCTAAATCATGTATATCACAAGTATTTGAAGCTATATCATACGTTTCGCATAGATTCCAAGATAACCCTTCTAATTCGCATTGATTTGAATCAAAATCATGTGTTTCGCATGGATTTGAAGCTAACTCGTTTGTTTCGCATGCTGTTGAAGCTAAATCATGTATATCACAAGTATTTGAAGCTATAACATTTGTTACGCATGGATTCGAAGCTAAGCCTTCTACTTCGCATTGATTTGATGCTAAGTCATTTGTTTCGCATGGATTTGAATCTAACTCGTTTGTTTCGCATGCTGTTGAAGCTAAATCATGCATATCACAAGTATTTGAAGCTAAACCATTTGTTACGCATGGATTCGAAGATCAGCCTTCTACTTCGCATTGATTTGAAGCTATATCATGTGTTTCGCATGGATTATAAGATAACTCGTTTGTTTCGCATGCAGTTGAAGCTGAATCATGTATATCACAAGTATTTGAAGCTAAACTATTCGTTTCGCATGGATTCGAAGATAAGCATCCCACTTCGCATTGATTTGATGCTAAATCATGTGTTTCGCATGGATTTGAAGCTAACTCGTTTGTTTCGCATGCTGTTGAAGCTAACTCAAGTGGATCACAAGTATTTGAAGCTAAACCATTTGCTTCGCATGGATTCGAAGATTAGCCTTCTACATCGCATTGATTTGATGCTAAATCATGTGTTTCACATGGATTTGAAGCTAACTCGTTTGTTTCGCATGCTGTTGAAGCTAAATCATGTACATCACATGTATTTGAAGCTAAACCATTTGTATCGCATGGAATCGAAGATAAGCCTCCTACTTCGCATTGATTTGAAGCTAAATCATGTGTTCGCATGGATTTGAAGCTAACTTGTTTGATTCGCGAGCAGTTGAAGCTAAATCATGTATATCGCAAGTATTTGAAGCTAAACCATTTGTATCGCATGGGATCGAATATAAGCCTCCTACTTCGCATTGATTTGAAGCTAAATCATGTGTTTCGCATGGATTTGAAGCTAACTCGTTTGTTTCGCATGCTGTTGCAGCTAAATCATATATATCACAAGTATTTGAAGCTAAACCATTTGTTTCGCATTTATTCGAAGCTAAGCCTTCTACTTCGCATTGATTTGAGGCTAAATCATGTGTTTCGCTTGGTTTTGAAGCTAACTCGTTTTTTTCGCATGCAGTTGTAGCTAAATCATGTATATCACAAGTATTTGAAGCTAAACCATTTGTTTCGCATGGATTCGAAGATAAGCCTTCTACTTCGCATTGATTTGATGCTAAATCATGTGTTTCGCATGGATTTGAAGCTAGCTCGTTTGTTTCGCATGCTGTTGAAGCTAAATCATGTATATCACAAGTATTTGAAGCTAAACCATTTGTATCGGATGGGATCGAAGATAAGCCTCCTACTTCGCATTGATTTGAAGCTAAATCATGTGTTTCGCATGGATTTGAAGCTAACTCTTTTGTTTCGCATGCTGTTGAAGCTAAATCATATATATCACAAGTATTTGAAGGTAAACCATTTGTTTCGCATTTATTCGAAGCTAAGCCTTCTACTTCGCATTGATTTGAGGCTAAATCATGTGTTTCGCATGGATTTGAAGCTAACTCGTTTGTTTCGCATGCTGTTGAATCTAAATCATGTATATCACAAGTATTTGAAGCTAAACCATTTGTTTCGCATTTATTCGAAGCTAAGCCTTCTACTTCGCATTGATTTGAGGCTAAATCATGTGTATCGCATGGATTTTAAGCTAGCTCGTTTGTTTCGCATGCAGTGGAAGATAAATCATGTATATCACAAGTATTTGCAGCTAACCCATTTGTTTCGCATGGATTCGAAGATAACCCTATTTACTTCGCATTGATTTGAAGCTAAATCATGTGTTTCGCATGGATTTGAATCTAACTCGTACATTTCGCATGCTGTTCAAGCTAAATCATGTATATCACAAGTATATGAAGCTGATCCATTTGTTTCGCATGGATTCGAAGATAAGCCTTCCATTTCGCATTGATTTGATGCTAAATCATGTGTTTCGCATGGATTTGAATCTAACTCGTTTGTTTCGCATGCTGTTGAAGCTAAATCATGTATATCACGAGTATTTGAAGCTATATCATTTGTTTCGCATGGATTCGAAGATAACCCTTCTAATTCGCATTGATTTGAGGCTAAATCATGTGTTTCGCTTGGATTTGAAGCTAACTCGTTTTTTTCGCTAGTAGTTGAAGCTGAATCATGCATATCACAAGTATTTGAAGCTAAACCATTTGTTACGCATGGATTCGAAGATCAGCCTTCTACTTAGCATTGATTTGATTCTAAATCATGTGTTTCGCATGGATTTGAAGCTAACTCGTTTGTTTCGCATGCTGTTGAAGCTAAATCATGTATATCACAAGTATTTGAAACTATATCATACGTTTCGCATGGATTCCAAGACAACCCTTCTAATTCGCATTGATTTGAAGCTAAATCATGTGTTTCGCATGGATTTGAAGCTAACTCGTTTGTTTCGCATGCTGTTGAAGCTAAATCATGTATATCACAAATATTTGAAGCTATACCATTTGTTACGCATGGATTCGAAGATCAGCCTTCTACTTAGCATTGATTTTATGCTAAATCATGTGTTTCGCATGGATTTGAAGCTAACTTGTTTGTTTCGCATGCTGTTGAAGCTAAATCATGTATATCACAAGTATTTGAAGCTAAACCATTTGTATCGGATGGGATCGAAGATAAGCCTGCTACTTCGCATTGATTTGAATCTGAATGATGTGTTTCGCATGCTGTTGAAGCTAAATCATATATATCACAAGTATTTGAAGGTAAACCATTTGTTTCGCATTTATTCGAAGCTAAGCCTTCTACTTCGCATTGATTTGAGGCTAAATCATGTGTTTCGCATGGATTTGAAGCTAACTCGTTTGTTTCGCATGCTGTTGAATCTAAATCATGTATATCACAAGTATTTGAAGCTAAACCATTTGTTACGCATGGATTCGAAGATCAGCCTTCTACTTAGCATTGATTTGATTCTAAATCATGTGTTTCGCATGGATTTGAAGCTAACTCGTTTGCTTCGCATGCTGTTGAAGCTAAATCATGTATATCACAAGTATTTGAAGATAAACCATTTGTGTCGGATGGGATCGAAGATAAGCCTCCTACTTCGCATTGATTTGAATCTGAATCATGTGTTTCGCATGGATTTGAAGCTAACTCGTTTGTTTCGCATGCTGTTGAAGCTAAATCATATATATCACAAGTATTTGAAGCTAAACCATTTGTTTCGCATTTATTCGAAGCTAAGCCTTCTACTTCGCATTGATTTGAGGCTAAATCATGTGTATCGCATGGATTTTAAGCTAGCTCGTTTGTTTCGCATGCAGTGGAAGCTAAATCATGTATATCACAAGTATTTGCAGCTAACCCATTTGTTTCGCATGGATTCGAAGATAACCCTATTTACTTCGCATTGATTTGAAGCTAAATCATGTGTTTCGCATGGATTTGAATCTAACTCGTACATTTCGCATGCTGTTGAAGCTAAATCATGTATATCACAAGTATATGAAGCTGATCCATTTGTTTCGCATGGATTCGAAGATAAGCCTTCCACTTCGCATTGATTTGATGCTAAATCTTGTGTTTCGCATGGATTTGAATCTAACTCGTTTGTTTCGCATGTTGTTGAAGCTAAATCATGTATATCACGAGTATTTGAAGCTATATCATTTGTTTCGCATGGATTCGAAGATAACCCTTCTAATTCGCATTGATTTGAGGCTAAATCATGTGTTTCGCTTGGATTTGAAGCTAACTCGTTTTTTTCGCTAGTACTTGAAGCTAAATCATGCATATCACAAGTATTTGAAGCTAACCATTTGGTTCG